>NW_028270230.1:77500-105000 GCF_037043375.1 Chiloscyllium plagiosum | reverse complement strand
GAGAGAGAGACAGAGAGAGAGAGACACAGAGAGAGAGAGAGACACAGAGAGAGAGAGACAGAGAGAGAGAGACAGAGGGGGAGAAAGAAAGAGAGAGACAGAGAGACAGAGAGAGACGGGGGAGTGACAGAGAGAGATGGAGACGGAGAGAGACAGAGAGAGAGAGAGACAGAGAACGAGAGGGGGGAGAGACAGACAGAGAAAGAGCGAGGGAGAGAAAATGGTGCGAGATGTAACAGGGACAAGGAGAGGGAGTGAGTGAGGAGGGACAGAGACACATTGACAGAGGGAGAACATAAAAACAATAGTTGCAGAACAACGGCCTCATCATTTTAAAATTAACGCCTTTTGAGGTAAGGTCTTATCGCAAGATTAAAATAGAGGGAGCTCTGTATTGTCCCTGTCCCTGGGTATACAGTGGGAGGGGAGTAGGCTACACTGTCATGGTGGTGTAGAGGGAGCTCTGTATTGTCCCTGTCCCTGGGTATACAGTGGGAGGGGGAGTAGGCTACACCGTCATGGTGGTGTAGAGGGAGCTCTGTATTGTCCCTGTCCCTGGGTATACAGTGGGAGGGGGAGTAGGCTACACCGTCATGGTGGTGTAGAGGGAGCTCTGTATTGTCCCTGTCCCTGGGTATACAGTGGGAGGGGGAGTAGGCTACACCGTCATGGTGGTGTAGAGGGAGCTCTGTATTGTCCCTGTCCCTGGGTATACAGTGGGAGGGGGAGTAGGCTACACTGTCATGGTGGGGTAGAGGGAGCTCTGTATTGTCCCTGTCCCTGGGTATACAGTGGGAGGGGGAGTAGGCTACACCGTCATGGTGGTGTAGAGGGAGCCCTGTATTGTCCCTGTCCCTGGGTATAAAGTGGGAGGGGAGTAGGCTACACCGTCATGGTGGTGTAGAGGGAGCTCTGTATTGTCCCTGTCCCTGGGTATACAGTGGGAGGGGGAGTAGGCTACACCGTCATGGTGGTGTAGAGGGAGCTCTGTATTGTCTCTGTCCCTGGGTATACAGTGGGAGGGGAGTAGGCTACACTGTCATGGTGGTGTAGAGGGAGCTCTGTATTGTCCCAGTCCCTGGGTATACAGTGGGAGGGGAGTAGGCTACACCGTCATGGTGGTGTAGAGGGAGCTCTGTATTGTCCCTGTCCCTGGGTATACAGTGGGATGGGGAGTAGGCTACACCGTCATGGTGGTGTAGAGGGAGCTCTGTATTGTCCCTGTCCCTGGGTATACAGTGGGAGGGGAGTAGGCTACACCGTCATGGTGGTGTAGAGGGAGCTCTGTATTGTCCCTGTCCCTGGGTACACAGTGGGAGGGGGAGTAGGCTACACCGTCATGGTGGTGTAGAGGGAGCTCTGTATTGTCCCTGTCCCTGGGTATACAGTGGGAGGGGGAGTAGGCTACACCGTCATGGTGGTGTAGAGGGAGCTCGGTATTGTCCCTGTCCCTGGGTATACAGTGGGAGGGGAGTAGGCTACACCGTCATGGTGGTGTAGAGGGAGCTCTGTATTGTCCCTGTCCCTGGGTACACAGTGGGAGGGGAGTAGGCTACACCGTCATGGTGGTGTAGAGGGAGCTCTGTATTGTCCCAGTCCCTGGGTATACAGTGGGAGGGGAGTAGGCTACACCGTCATGGTGGTGTAGAGGGAGCTCTGTATTGTCCCTGTCCCTGGGTATACAGTGGGAGGGGGAGTAGGCTACACCGTCATGGTGGTGTAGAGGGAGCTCGGTATTGTCCCTGTCCCTGGGTATACAGTGGGAGGGGGAGTAGGCTACACCGTCATGGTGGTGTAGAGGGAGTTCTGTATTGTCCCTGTCCCTGGGTATACAGTGGGAGGGTGAGTAGGCTACACCGTCATGGTGGTGTAGAGGGAGTTCTGTATTGTCCCTGTCCCTGGGTATACAGTGGGAGGGTGAGTAGGCTACACCGTCATGGTGGTGTAGAGGGAGCTCTGTATTGTCCCTGTCCCTGGGTATACAGTGGGAGGGGGAGTAGGCTACACCGTCATGGTGGTGTAGAGGGAGCTCGGTATTGTCCCTGTCCCTGGGTATACAGTGGGAGGGGGAGTAGGCTACACCGTCATGGTGGTGTAGAGGGAGCTCTGTATTGTCCCTGTCCCTGGGTATACAGTGGGAGGGGGAGTAGGCTACACCGTCATGGTGGTGTAGAGGGAGCTCTGTATTGTCCCTGTCCCTGGGTATACAGTGGGAGGGGAGTAGGCTACACCGTCATGGTGGTGTAGAGGCAGCTCTGTATTGTCCCTGTCCCTGGGTATAAAGTGGGAGGGGGAGTAGGCTACACCGTCATGGTGGTGTAGAGGGAGCTCTGTATTGTCCCTGTCCCTGGGTATACAGTGGGAGGGGGAGTAGGCTACACTGTCATGGTGGTGTAGAGGGAGCTCTGTATTGTCCCTGTCCCTGGGTATACAGTGGGAGGGGGAGTAGGCTACACTGTCATGGTGGTGTAGAGGGAGCTCTGTATTGTCCCCGTCCCTGGGTATACAGTGGGAGGGGGAGTAGGCTACACCGTCATGGTGGTGTAGAGGGAGCTCTGTATTGTCCCCGTCCCTGGGTATACAGTGGGAGGGGGAGTAGGCTACACCGTCATGGTGGTGTAGAGTGAGCTCTGTATTGTCCCTGTCCCTGGGTATACAGTGGGAGGGGGAGTAGGCTACACCGTCATGGTGGTGTAGAGGGAGCTCTGTATTGTCCCTGTCCCTGGGTATACAGTGGGAGGGGGAGTAGGCTACACCGTCATGGTGGTGTAGAGGGAGCTCTGTATTGTCTCTGTCCCTGGGTATACAGTGGGAGGGGAGTAGGCTACACTGTCATGGTGGTGTAGAGGGAGCTCTGTATTGTCCCAGTCCCTGGGTATACAGTGGGAGGGGAGTAGGCTACACCGTCATGGTGGTGTAGAGGGAGCTCTGTATTGTCCCTGTCCCTGGGTATACAGTGGGATGGGGAGTAGGCTACACCGTCATGGTGGTGTAGAGGGAGCTCTGTATTGTCCCTGTCCCTGGGTATACAGTGGGAGGGGAGTAGGCTACACCGTCATGGTGGTGTAGAGGGAGCTCTGTATTGTCCCTGTCCCTGGGTACACAGTGGGAGGGGGAGTAGGCTACACCGTCATGGTGGTGTAGAGGGAGCTCTGTATTGTCCCTGTCCCTGGGTATACAGTGGGAGGGGGAGTAGGCTACACCGTCATGGTGGTGTAGAGGGAGCTCGGTATTGTCCCTGTCCCTGGGTATACAGTGGGAGGGGAGTAGGCTACACCGTCATGGTGGTGTAGAGGGAGCTCTGTATTGTCCCTGTCCCTGGGTACACAGTGGGAGGGGAGTAGGCTACACCGTCATGGTGGTGTAGAGGGAGCTCTGTATTGTCCCAGTCCCTGGGTATACAGTGGGAGGGGAGTAGGCTACACCGTCATGGTGGTGTAGAGGGAGCTCTGTATTGTCCCTGTCCCTGGGTATACAGTGGGAGGGGGAGTAGGCTACACCGTCATGGTGGTGTAGAGGGAGCTCGGTATTGTCCCTGTCCCTGGGTATACAGTGGGAGGGGGAGTAGGCTACACCGTCATGGTGGTGTAGAGGGAGCTCTGTATTGTCCCTGTCCCTGGGTATACAGTGGGAGGGGGAGTAGGCTACACTGTCATGGTGGTGTAGAGGGAGCTCTGTATTGTCCCTGTCCCTGGGTATACAGTGGGAGGGGGAGTAGGCTACACTGTCATGGTGGTGTAGAGGGAGCTCTGTATTGTCCCCGTCCCTGGGTATACAGTGGGAGGGGGAGTAGGCTACACCGTCATGGTGGTGTAGAGGGAGCTCTGTATTGTCCCCGTCCCTGGGTATACAGTGGGAGGGGGAGTAGGCTACACCATCATGGTGGTGTAGAGTGAGCTCTGTATTGTCCCTGTCCCTGGGTATACAGTGGGAGGGGGAGTAGGCTACACCGTCATGGTGGTGTAGAGGGAGCTCGGTATTGTCCCTGTCCCTGGGTATACAGTGGGAAGGGGAGCAGGCTACACCGTCATGGTGGTGTAGAGGGAGCTCTGTATTGTCCCTGTCCCTGGGTATACAGTGGGAGGGGGAGTAGGCTACACCGTCATGGTGGTGTAGAGGGAGCTCTGTATTGTCCCTGTCCCTGGGTATACAGTGGGAGGGGGAGTAGGCTACACCGTCATGGTGGTGTAGAGCGAGCTCTGTATTGTTCCTGTCCCTGGGTATACAGTGGGAGGGGGAGTAGGCTACACCGTCATGGTGGTGTAGAGCGAGCTCTGTATTGTCCCTGTCCCTGGGTATACAGTGGGAGGGGGAGTAGTCTACACTGTCATGGTGGTGTAGAGGGAGCTCTGTATTGTCCCCGTCCCTGGGTATACAGTGGGAGGGGGAGTAGGCTACACCGTCATGGTGGTGTAGAGGGAGCTCTGTATTGTCCTCGTCCCTGGGTATACAGTGGGAGGGGGAGTAGTCTACACTGTCATGGTGGTGTAGAGGGAGCTCTGTATTGTCCCTGTCCCTGGGTATACAGTGGGAGGGGGAGTAGTCTACACTGTCATGGTGGTGTAGAGGGAGCTCTGTATTGTCCCCGTCCCTGGGTATACAGTGGGAGGGGGAGTAGGCTACACCGTCATGGTGGTGTAGAGGGAGCTCTGTATTGTCCCTGTCCCTGGGTATACAGTGAGAGGGGAGTAGGCTACACCGTCATGCTGGTGTAGAGGGAGCTCTGTATTGTCCCTGTCCCTGGGTATACAGTGGGAGGGGAGTAGGCTACACTGTCGTGGTGGTGTAGAGGGAGCTCGGTATTGTCCCAGTCCCTGGGTAGACAGTGGGAGGGGGAGTAGGCTACACCGTCATGGTGGTGTAGAGGGAGCTCTGTATTGTCCCTGTCCCTGGGTATACAGTGGGAGGGGGAGTAGGCTACACTGTCATGGTGGTGTAGAGGGAGCTCTGTATTGTCCCAGTCCCTGGGTATACAGTGGGAGGGGGAGTAGGCTACACCGTCATGGTGGGGTAGAGGGATCTCTGTATTGTCCCCGTCCCTGGGTATACAGTGGGAGGGGAGTAGGCTACACCGTCATGGTGGTGTAGAGGGAGCTCTGTATTGTCCCTGTCCCTGCGTATACAGTGGGAGGGGGAGTAGGCTCCACTGTCATGGTGGGGTAGAGGGAGCTCTGTATTGTCCCTGTCCCTGGGTATACAGTGGGAGGGGAGTAGGCTACACCGTCATGGTGGTGTAGAGGGAGCTCTGTATTGTTCCTGTCCCTGGGTATACAGTGGGAGGGGGAGTAGGCTACACTGTCATGGTGGTGTAGAGGGAGCTCTGTATTGTCCCTGTCTCTGGGTATACACTGGGAGGGGCAGTAGGCTACACCGTCATGGTGGTGTAGAGGGAGCTCGGTATTGTCCCTGTCACTGGGTATACAGTGGGAGGGGAGTAGGCTACACTGTCATGGTGGTGTAGAGGGAGCTCGGTATTGTCCCTGTTACTGGGTATACAGTGGGAGGGGAGTAGGCTACACTGTCATGGTGGTGTAGAGGGAGCTCTGTATTGTCCCTGTCTCTGGGTATACACTGGGAGGGGCAGTACGCTACACCGTCATGGTGGTGTAGAGGGAGCTCTGTATTGTCCCTGTCCCTGGGTATACACTGGGTGGGGCAGTAGGCTACACCGTCATGGTGGTGTAGAGGGAGCTCTGTATTGTCCCTGTCCCTGGGTATACAGTGGGAAGAGGAGCAGGCTACACCGTCATGGTGGTGTAGAGGGAGCTCTGTATTGTCCCTGTCCCTGGGTATACAGTGGGAGGGGGAGTAGGCTACACCGTCATGGTGGTGTAGAGGGAGCTCTGTATTGTCCCTGTCCCTGGGTATACAGTGGGAGGGGGAGTAGGCTACACTGTCATGGTGGTGTAGAGGGAGCTCTGTATTGTCCCTGTCCCTGGGTATACAGTGGGAGGGGGAGTAGGCTACACCGTCATGGTGGTGTAGAGGGAGCTCTGTATTGTCCCAGTCCCTGGGTATACAGTGGGAGGGGGAGTAGGCTACACCGTCATGGTGGTGTAGAGGGAGCTCTGTATTGTCCCTGTCCCTGGGTATACAATGGGAGGGGGAGTAGGCTACACCGTCATGGTGGTGCAGAGGGAGCTCTGTATTGTCCCTGTCCCTGGGTATACAGTGAGAGGGGAGTAGGCTACACCGTCATGGTGGTGCAGAGGGAGCTCTGTATTGTCCCTGTCCCTGGGTATACAGTGGGAGGGGGAGTAGGCTACACCGTCATGGTGGTGTAGAGGGAGCTCTGTATTGTCCCTGTCCCTGGGTATACAGTGGGAGGGGGAGTAGGCTACACCGTCATGGTGGTGTAGAGGGAGCTTTGTATTGTCCCCGTCCCTGGGTATACAGTGGGAGGGGGAGTAGGCTACACCGTCATGGTGGTGTAGAGGGAGCTCTGTATTGTCCCTGTCCCTGGGTATACAGTGGGAGGGGGAGTAGGCTACACCATCATGGTGGTGTAGAGGGAGCTCTGTATTGTCCCTGTCACTGTGTATACAGTGGGAGGGGGAGTAGGCTACATCGTCATGGTGGTGTAGAGGGAGCTCTGTATTGTCCCTGTCCCTGGGTATACAGTGGGAGGGGGAGTAGGCTACACCGTCATGGTGGTGTAGAGGGAGCTCTGTATTGTCCCTGTCCCTGGGTATAAAGTGGGAGGTGGAGTAGGCTACACCGTCATGGTGGTGTAGAGGGAGCTCTGTATTGTCCCTGTCCCTGGGTATACAGTGGGAGGGGGGAGTAGGCTACACCGTCATGGTGGTGTAGAGGGAGCTCTGTATTGCCCCTGTCTCTGGGTATACACTGGGAGGGTGAGTAGGCTACACCGTCATGGTGGTGTAGAGGGAGCTCTGTATTGTCCCCGTCCCTGGGTATACAGTGGGAGGGGGAGTAGTCTACACCGTCATGGTGGTGTAGAGGGAGCTCGGTATTGTCCCTGTCACTGGGTATACAGTGGGAGGGGAGTAGGCTACACTGTCATGGTGGTGTAGAGGGAGCTCTGTATTGTCCCTGTCTCTGGGTATACACTGGGAGGGGCAGTAGGCTACACCGTCATGGTGGTGTAGAGGGAGCTCTGTATTGTCCCTGTCCCTGGGTATACAGTGGGAGGGGGAGTAGGCTACACCGTCATGGTGGTGTAGAGGGAGCTCTGTATTGTCCCTGTCCCTGGGTATACAGTGGGAGGGGAGTAGGCTACACCGTCATGGTGGTGTAGAGGGAGCTCTGTATTGTCCCTGTCCCTGGGTATACAGTGGGAGGGGCAGTAGGCTACACCATCATGGTGGTGTAGAGGGAGCTCTGTATTGTCCCTGTCCCTGGGTATACAGTGGGAAGGGGAGCAGGCTACACCGTCATGGTGGTGTAGAGGGAGCTCTATATTGTCCCTGTCCCTCGGTATACAGTGGGAGGGGGAGTAGGCCTACACCGTCATGGTGGTGTAGAGGGAGCTCTGTATTGTCCCTGTCCCTGGGTATACAGTGGGAGGGGAGTAGGCTACACCGTCATGGTGGTGTAGAGGGAGCTGTGTATTGTCCCTGTCCCTGGGTATACAGTGGGAGGGGGAGTAGGCTACACCGTCATGGTGGTGTAGAGGGAGCTCTGTATTGTCCCTGTCTCTGGGTATACAGTGGGAGGGGAGTAGGCTACACCGTCATGGTGGTGTAGAGGGAGCTCTGTATTGTCCCTGTCCCTGGGTATACAGTGGGAGGGGGAGTAGGCTACACCGTCATGGTGGTGTAGAGGGAGCTCGGTATTGTCCCTGTCCCTGGGTATACAGTGGGAGGGGGAGTAGGCTACACCGTCATGGTGGTGTAGAGGGAGCTCTGTATTATCCCTGTCCCTGGGTATACAGTGGGAGGGGAGTAGGCTACACCGTCATGGTGGTGTAGAGGGAGCTCTGTATTGTCCCTGTCCCTGGGTATACAGTGGGAGGGGAGTAGGCTACACCGTCATGGTGGTGTAGAGGGAGCTCTGTATTGTCCCTGTCCCTGGGTATACAGTGGGAGGGGGAGTAGGCTACACCGTCATGGTGGTGTAGAGGGAGCTCTGTATTTTCCCTGTCCCTGGGTATACAGTGGGAGGGGGAGTAGGCTACACCGTCATGGTGGTGTAGAGGGAGCTCTGTATTGTCCATGTCCCTGGGTATAGAGTGGGAGGGGGAGTAGGCTACACCGTCATGGTGGTGTAGAGGGAGCTCTGTCTTGTCCCTGTCCCTGGGTATACAGTGGGAGGGGGAGTAGGCTACACCGTCATGGTGGTGTAGAGGGAGCTCTGTATTGTCCCTGTCCCTGGGTATACAGTGGGAGGGGGAGTAGGCTACACCGTCATGGTGGTGTAGAGGGAGCTCTGTATTGTCCCTGTCCCTGGGTATACAGTGGGAGGGGGAGTAGGCTACACTGTCATGGTGGTGTAGAGGGAGCTCTGTATTGTCCCTGTCCCTGGGTATACAGTGGGAGGGGGAGTAGGCTACACCGTCATGGTGGTGTAGAGGGAGCTCTGTATTGTCCCTGTCCCTGGGTATACAGTGGGAGGGGGAGTAGGCTACACTGTCATGGTGGTGTAGAGGGAGCTCTGTATTGTCCCTGTCCCTGGGTATACAGTGGGAGGGGGAGTAGGCTACACCGTCATGGTGGTGTAGAGGGAGCTCTGTATTGTCCCTGTCCCTGGGTATACAGTGGGAGGGGGAGTAGGCTACACTGTCATGGTGGTGTAGAGGGAGCCATACCTGACACATGATCTTGATGTGTGTGACTTTTTGTCTCATCTCACCGTCGGACTCTTTCTGTGCGTCAATCGCGACGGACAGAACAAAATCCCCAGGATTACTGAGACTCTCCCGCACAAGGTAGGTCCAGGGACTCTTCCTCTCGCCCAGGAGCTTTTCAGCTACACTCCCTGAGAGATGTCCGTGATACCATCTAGAGAGCGGGAGAGAGAACAGGGTTAGAGAGAGAGAGAGAAAGGGAACAGGGATAGAGAGAGAGAGGGAACAGGGTTAGAGAGAGAGAGGGAACAGGGTTAGAGAGAGAGAGGGAACAGGGTTAGAGAGAGAGAGAGGGAACAGGGTTAGAGAGAGAGAGAGGGAACAGGGTTAGAATGAGAGAGAGGGAACAGGGTGAGAGAGAGAGGGATCAGGGTTAGAGAGAGAGTGAGGGAACAGGGTTAGAATGAGAGAGAGGGAACAGGGTGAGAGAGAGAGAGGGAACAGGGTTAGAGAGAGAGAGGGAACAGGGTTAGAGAGAGAGAGGGAACAGGGTGAGAGAGAGAGGGAGTGAACAGGGATAGAGAGGGAACAGGGTTAGAGAGAGAGAGAGGGAACAGGGTTAGAGAGAGAGAGGGAACAGGGTTAGAGAGAGAGAGAGGGAACAGGGTTAGAGAGAGAGAGGGAACAGGGTTAGAGAGAGAGAGGGAACAGGGTTAGAGAGAGAGAGGGAACAGGGTTAGAGAGAGAGAGAGGGAACAGGGATAGAGAGAGAGAGAGGGAACAGGGTTAGAGAGAGAGAGAGGGAACAGGGTTAGAGAGAGAGAGAGGGAACAGGGTTAGAGAGAGAGAGAGGGAACAGGGTTAGAGAGAGAGAGGGGACAGGGTTAGAGAGAGAGAGAGGGAACAGGGTTAGAGAGAGAGAGAGGGAACAGGGTTAGAGAGAGAGAGAGGGAACAGGGTTAGAGAGAGAGAGAGGGAACAGGGATAGAGAGAGAGGGGGGGAACAGGGTTAGAGAGAGAGAGAGGGAACAGGGTTAGAGAGAGAGAGAGGGAACAGGGTTAGAGAGAGAGGGAACAGGGTTAGAGAGAGAGAGAGGGAACAGGGTTAGAGAGAGAGGGGGGACAGGGTTAGAGAGAGAGAGAGGGGACAGGGTTAGAGAGAGAGGGAACAGGGTTAGAGAGAGAGACGGGACAGGGTTAGAGAGAGAGAGGGAACAGAGTTAGAGAGAGAGAGGGGACAGGGTTAGAGAGAGAGAAAGGGAACAGGGTTAGAGAGAGAGGGGGAACAGGGTTAGAGAGAGAGAGAACAGGGTTAGAGAGAGAGAGGGGACAGGGTTAGAGAGAGAGAGAGGGAACAGGGTTAGAGAGAGAGAGAGGGAACAGGGTTAGAGAGAGAGAGAGGGAACAGGGTTAGAGAGAGAGAGAGGGAACAGGGTTAGAGAGAGAGAGGGAACAGGGTTAGAGAGAGAGAGAACAGGGTTAGAGAGAGAGAGGGGACAGGGTTAGAGAGAGAGAGAGGGAACAGGGTTAGAGAGAGAGAGAGGGAACAGGGTTAGAGAGAGAGAGGGAACAGGGTTAGAGAGAGAGAGCGGGAACAGGGTTAGAGAGAGAGTGAGGGAACAGGGTTAGAATGAGAGAGAGGGAACAGGGTGAGAGAGAGAGAGGGAGGGAACAGGGATAGAGAGGGAACAGGGTTAGAGAGAGAGAGAGGGAACAGGGTTAGAGAGAGAGAGAGGGAACATTGTTAGAGAGAGAGGGAGAGGGAACAGGGTTAGAGAGAGAGAGGGAACAGGGTTAGAGAGAGAGAGAGGGTACAGGGTTAGAGTGAGAGAGAGGGAACAGGGTGAGAGAGAGAGAGAGAGAGGGAACAGGGTTAGAGTGAGAGAGAGGGAACAGGGTGAGAGAGAGAGAGGGAGGGAACAGGGATAGAGAGGGAACAGGGTTAGAGAGAGAGAGAGGGAACAGGGTTAGAGAGAGAGAGAGGGAACAGGGTTAGAGAGAGAGAGGGAACAGGGTTAGAGAGAGAGAGAGGGAACAGGGTTAGAGAGAGAGAGAGGGAACAGGGTTAGAGAGAGAGAGGGAATAGGGTTAGAGAGAGAGAGGGAACAGGGTTAGAGAGAGAGAGAGGGAACAGGGATAGAGAGAGAGAGAGAGGGAACAGGGTTAGAGAGAGAGAGGGAACAGGGTTAGAGAGAGAGAGAGGGAACAGGGTTAGAGAGAGAGAGAGGGAACAGGGTTAGAGAGAGAGAGGGAACAGGGTTAGAGAGAGAGAGGGGACAGGGTTAGAGAGAGAGAGAGGGAACAGGGTTAGAGAGAGAGGGAACAGGGTTAGAGAGAGAGAGAGGGAACAGGGTTAGAGAGAGAGAGGGGACAGGGTTAGAGAGAGAGAGAGGGGACAGGGTTAGAGAGAGAGGCAACAGGGTTAGAGAGAGAGAGGGGACAAGGTTAGAGAGAGAGAGGGAACAGAGTTAGAGAGAGAGAGGGGACAGGGTTAGAGAGAGAGAGAGGGAACAGGGATAGAGAGAGAGAGAGAGGGAACAGGGTTAGAGAGAGAGAGGGAACAGGGTTAGAGAGAGGGAACAGGGTTAGAGAGAGAGAGGGAACAGGGTTAGAGAGAGAGGGAACAGGGTTAGAGAGAGAGAGGGGACAGGGTTAGAGAGAGAGAGGGAACAGGGTTAGAGAGAGAGGGAACAGGGTTAGAGAGAGAGAGGGAACAGGGTTAGAGAGAGAGAGCGGGAACAGGGTTAGAGAGAGAGAGGGAACAGGGTTAGAGAGAGAGAGAGGGAACAGGGTTAGAGAGAGAGAGGGAACAGGGTTAGAGAGAGAGAGAGAGGGAACAGGGTTAGAGAGAGAGAGGGAACAGGGTTAGAGAGAGAGAGAGGGAACAGGGATAGAGAGAGAGGGAACAGGGTTAGAGAGAGAGAGGGAACAGGGTTAGAGAGAGAGAGGGAACAGGGTTAGAGAGAGAGGGAACAGGGTTAGAGAGAGAGAGGGGACAGGGTTAGAGAGAGAGAGAGGGAACAGGGTTAGAGAGAGAGGGAACAGGGTTAGAGAGAGAGAGGGAACAGGGTTAGAGAGAGAGAGCGGGAACAGGGTTAGAGAGAGAGAGGGAACAGGGTTAGAGAGAGAGAGAGGGAACAGGGTTAGAGAGAGAGAGGGAACAGGGTTAGAGAGAGAGAGAGAGGGAACAGGGTTAGAAAGAGAGAGAGGGAACAGGGTTAGAGAGAGAGAGAGAAGAGGGTTAGAGAGAGAGGGAACAGGGTTAGAGAGAGAGAGAGGGAACAGGGTTAGAGAGAGAGAGGGGACAGGGTTAGAGAGAGAGAGAGGGAACAGGGTTAGGGAGAGAGGGAACAGGGTTAGAGAGAGAGAGAGGGAACAGGGTTAGAGAGAGAGAGAGGGAACAGGGTTAGAGAGAGAGAGAACAGGGTTAGAGAGAGAGGGAACAGGGTTAGAGAGAGAGAGAGAACAGGGTTAGAGAGAGAGGGAACAGGGTTAGAGAGAGAGGGAACAGGGTTAGATAGAGAGGGGGAACCGGGTTAGAGAGAGAGAGAGGGAACAGGGTTAGAGAGAGAGAGAGGGAACAGGGTTAGAGAGAGGGAGAGGGAACAGGGTTAGAGAGAGAGAGAGGGAACAGGGTTAGAGAGAGAGAGAGGGAACAGGGTTAGAGAGAGAGAGGGGACAGGGTTAGAGAGAGAGAGAGGGAACAGGGTTAGGGAGAGAGGGAACAGGGTTAGAGATAGAGAGAGGGAACAGGGTTTGAGAGAGAGAGGGAACAGGGTTAGAGAGACAGAGGGGGAACAGGGTTAGAGAGAGAGAGGGAACAGGGTTCGAGAGACAGAGGGGGAACAGGATTAGAGAGAGAGAGGGAACAGGGTTAGAGAGAGAGAGGGAACAGGGTTAGAGAGAGAGAGGGAACAGGGTTAGAGAGAGAGAGAGGGAACAGGGTTAGAGAGAGAGAGGGAACAGGGTTAGAGAGAGAGAGGGAACAGGGTTAGAGAGAGAGAGAGGGAACAGGGTTAGAGAGAGAGAGGGAACAGGGTTAGAGAGAGAGAGGGAACAGGCTTAGAGAGAGAGAGGGAACAGGGTTAGAGAGAGAGAGAGGGAACAGGGTTAGAGAGAGAGAGGGAACAGGGTTAGAGAGAGAGAGGGAACAGGGTTAGAGAGAGAGAGAGGGAACAGGGTTTGAGAGAGAGAGGGAACAGGGTTAGAGAGACAGAGGGGGAACAGGGTTAGAGAGAGAGAGGGAACAGGGTTAGAGAGAGAGAGGGAACAGGGTTAGAGAGAGAGAGGGAACAGGGTTAGAGAGAGAGAGAGGGAACAGGGTTAGAGAGAGAGAGGGAACAGGGTTAGAGAGAGAGAGAGGGAACAGGGTTAGAGAGAGCGAGGGAACAGGGTTCGAGAGAGAGAGGGAACAGGGTTAGAGACAGAGAGAGGGAACAGGGTTAGAGACAGAGAGAGGGAACAGGGTTAGAGAGAGAGGGAACAGGGTTAGAGAGAGAGAGAGAGAACAGGGTTAGAGAGAGAGAGGGAACAGGGTTAGAGAGAGAGAGAGGGAACAGGGTTAGAGAGAGCGAGGGAACAGGGTTAGAGAGAGAGAGGGAACAGGGTTAGAGAGAGAGAGAGGGAACAGGGTTAGAGAGAGAGAGAGAACAGGGTTAGAGAGAGAGAGGGGACAGGGTTAGAGAGAGAGAGAGGGAACAGGGTTAGAGAGAGAGAGGGAACAGGGTTAGAGAGAGAGAGAGGGAACAGGGTTAGAGAGAGAGAGGGAACAGGGTTAGAGAGAGAGAGAGGAAACAGGGTTAGAGAGAGAGAGAGGGAACTGGGTTAGAGAGAGAGAGAGGGAACAGTTATAGAGAGAGAGGGTCACTGCTGAGGGAGGGTCGGTGCTGAGGGAGGGTCGGTGCTGAGGGAGGGTCGGTGCTGAGGGAGGGTCGGTGCTGAGGGAGGGTCAGGGCTGAGGGAGGGTCAGTGCTGAGGGAGGGTCGGTGCTGAGGGAGGGTCAGTGCTGAGGGAGGGTCCGGGCTGAGGGAGGGTCGGCGCTGAGGGAGGGTCAGGGCTGAGGGAGGGTCGGTGCTGAGGGAGGGTCAGTGCTGAGGGAGGGTCAGTGCTGAGGGAGGGTCAGTGCTGAGGGAGGGTCGGTGCTGAGGGAGGGTCGGTGCTGAGGGAGGGTCGGTGCTGAGTGAGGGTCGGCGCTGAGGGAGGGTCAGGGCTGAGGGAGGGTCAGTGCTGAGGGAGTGTCGGTGCTGAGGGAGGGTCAGTGCTGAGGGAGGGTCGGTGCTGAGGGAGGGTCGGTGCTGAGGGAGGGTCGGTGCTGAGGCAGGGTCGGTGCTGAGGGAGGGTCGGTGCTGAGGGAGGGTCGGGGCTGAGGGAGGGTCGGTGCTGAGTGAGGGTCGGTGCTCAGGGAGGGTCAGTGCTGAGGGAGGGTCGGTGCTGAGGGAGGGTCGGTGCTGAGGGAGGGCCGGTGCTGAGGGAGGGTCGGTGCTGAGGTAGTGTCGGTGCTGAGGGAGGGTCGGGGCTGAGGGAGGGTCAGGGCTGGGGGAGGGTCAGGGCTGAGGGAGGGTCGGGGCTGAGGGAGGGTCAGTGCTGAGGGAGGGTCGGTGCTGAGGGAGGGTCGGTGCTGAGGGAGGGTCAGGGCTGAGGGAGGGTCGGTGCTGAGGGAGGGTCGGGGCTGAGGGAGGGTCGGGGCTGAGGGAGGGTCAGTGCTGAGGGAGGGTCGGTGCTGAGGGAGGGTCGGGGCTGAGGGAGGGTCGGGGCTGAGGGAGGGTCGGTGCTGAGGGAGGGGTCTGTGCTGAGGGAGGGTCGGGGCTGAGGGAGGGTCGGGGCTGAGGGAGGGTCGGGGCTGAGGGAGGGTCGGTGCTGAGGGAGGGTCGGGGCTGAGGGAGGGTCGGGGCTGAGGGAGGGTCGGTGCTGAGGGAGGGTCGGTGCTGAGGGAGGGTCAGTGCTGAGGGAGGGTCGGTGCTGAGGGAGGGTGAACAGATGAAATGTCTGTCCCTTCAGTGCAGAGTTGTGTGACGTCATGGAAACTGTTGGGTCCATGCGTTGTGCAAGCCTGTTAATTCTGAGTCAGTTTCCAACCACAGCACAGGAAGTTCAAATAGGAACTGCCTTTATCATAAACCACTTGAGAACCCTTAACTCTGGCAGCGAGGGGAAAAAGAGGGAGCCAGAGACAGAGAGAGACAGAATCTAACCATCGCCCCCTTGACGTTCAATGGCGTTACCGTCACTGAATCCCCCTTCCCCCCCTCACTATCAACATCCTGGGGGTTACCGTCTCCAACAAGAGAGAATCTAACCATCGCCCCCTTGACGTTCAATGGTGTTACCGTCACTGAATCCCCCTTCCCCCCCCACTATCAACATCCTGGGGGTTACCGTCTCCAACAAGAGAGAATCTAACCATCGCCCCCTTGACGTTCAATGGCGTTACCGTCACTGAATCCCCCTTCCCCCCCTCTATCAACATCCTGGGGGTTACCGTCTCCAACAAGAGAGAGAGAGAGAGAGATATCAGTACAGGAACTGGGAAAGAGACAGAGAGAGAGAGAGAGACAGGTCAATAGAGAGAGAATGCGAGAAAGAAATGAGAGAGAGAGAGAGAGATGGAGTGAGAAATCTGAAAAGAGGGACCAAGAGGATAAGAGAGGGGTATGGAGAGAAGGAGGAATGGTGATTGTGAGAGAGCGAGAGAGAGAGCCCAGGATGTTGTGAGAGAGATAGAGAGAGAGCGAGCCCAGGATGGTGAGAGAGAGAGAGAGAGAGAGAGAGAGCCCAGGATGGTGAGAGAGAGAGAGAGAGAGAGAGAGCCCAGGATGGTGTGAGAGAGAGAGAGAGAGAGAGCCCAGGATGGTGAGAGAGAGAGAGAGAGAGAGAGAGAGCCCAGGATGGTGAGAGAGAGAGAGAGAGAGAGAGCCCAGGATGGTGAGAGAGAGAGAGAGAGAGAGAGAGAGCCCAGGATGGTGAGAGAGAGAGAGAGAGAGAGAGCCCAGGATGGTGAGAGAGAGAGAGAGAGAGAGAGAGAGAGAGCCCAGGATGGTGAGAGAGAGAGAGAGAGCCCAGGATGGTGAGAGAGAGAGAGAGAGCCCAGGATGGTGAGAGAGAGAGAGTGAGAGAGAGAGCCCAGGATGGTGAGAGAGAGAGAGAGAGAGAGAGAGAGAGAGAGAGAGGGAGCCCAGGATGGTGAGAGAGAGAGAGAGAGAGAGAGAGCCCAGGATGGTGAGAGAGAGAGAGAGAGAGAGAGCCCAGGATGGTGTGAGAGAGAGAGAGAGAGAGAGAGAGAGAGAGCCCAGGATGGTGTGAGAGTGAGAGAGAGAGAGAGAGAGCCCAGGATGGTGAGAGAGAGAGAGAGAGAGAGAGCCCAGGATGGTGAGAGAGAGAGAGAGAGAGAGAGAGCCCAGGATGGTGTGAGAGTGAGAGAGAGAGAGAGAGCCCAGGATGGTGAGAGAGAGAGAGAGAGAGAGAGCCCAGGATGGTGTGAGAGAGAGAGAG
Organism: Chiloscyllium plagiosum; assembly: GCF_037043375.1. Lineage (NCBI taxonomy): Eukaryota > Metazoa > Chordata > Chondrichthyes > Orectolobiformes > Hemiscylliidae > Chiloscyllium > Chiloscyllium plagiosum. The sequence continues at coordinate 88,766 of NW_028270230.1, read as the reverse complement.
AGAGAGAGAGAGAGAGCCCAGGATGGTGAGAGAGAGAGAGAGAGAGAGAGAGAGCCCAGGATGGTGAGAGAGAGAGAGAGAGAGAGAGAGAGAGAGCCCAGGATGGTGAGAGAGAGAGAGAGAGAGAGAGAGCCCAGGATGGTGAGAGAGAGAGAGAGAGAGAACCCAGGATGGTGAGAGAGAGAGAGAGAGAGAGAGCCCAGGATGGTGAGAGAGAGAGAGAGAGACAGAGAGAGCCCAGGATGGTGAGAGAGAGAGAGAGAGAGAGAGAGAGCCCAGGATGGTGTGAGAGAGAGAGAGAAGAGAGAGAGCCCAGGATGGTGTGAGAGAGAGAGAGAGAGAGAGAGCCCAGGATGGTGAGAGAGAGAGAGAGAGAGAGAGAGAGAGCCCAGGATGGTGAGAGAGAGAGAGAGAGAGAGAGAGCCCAGGATGGTGAGAGAGAGAGAGAGAGAGAGAGAGAGAGCCCAGGATGGTGAGAGAGAGAGAGAGAGAGAGAGAGAGAGCCCAGGATGGTGAGAGAGAGAGAGAGAGAGAGAGAGAGAGCCCAGGATGGTGAGAGAGAGAGAGAGCCCAGGATGGTGAGAGAGAGAGAGAGAGAGAGCGAGCCCAGGATGGTGTGAGAGAGAGAGAGAGAGAGAGAGCCCAGGATGGTGAGAGAGAGAGAGAGAGAGAGAGAGAGAGAGCCCAGGATGGTGAGAGAGAGAGAGAGAGAGAGAGAGAGAGAGCCCAGGATGGTGAGAGAGAGAGAGAGAGAGAGAGAGAGAGCCCAGGATGGTGAGAGAGAGAGAGAGCCCAGGATGGTGAGAGAGAGAGAGAGAGAGAGAGAGCCCAGGATGGTGTGAGAGAGAGAGAGAGAGAGAGAGCCCAGGATGGTGAGAGAGAGAGAGAGAGAGAGAGAGAGAGCCCAGGATGGTGAGAGAGAGAGAGAGAGAGAGAGAGAGAGCCCAGGATGGTGAGAGAGAGAGAGAGCCCAGGATGGTGAGAGAGAGAGAGAGAGAGAGCGAGCCCAGGATGGTGTGAGAGAGAGAGAGAGAGAGAGAGCCCAGGATGGTGAGAGAGAGAGAGAGAGAGAGAGAGCCCAGGATGGTGAGAGAGAGAGAGCCCAGGATGGTGAGAGCGGGTGACAGTGACAGTGAGAGGGAGAGACAGGGGTGATCTCCCAGTTTGAAGGTGACTCTGGGGTACACTGGGCCCGTGAACAGAGGGGAATACGCAGGGTTAGAGGCAAATCTGACCGCCATTTGCATCAAACAGCCAGTCCCAAAAGGGATTTGCAAAATATGTAAATCAATCGCAGAATTCAGGAGTCAACTTTCACAGGAACACAAATTATGAGAAAGTGAGAGACAGAGAACAGACTGAGGGGTGTGGGGTATATCAGTGTGTTACAGTGAGGGGTGTGGGGTATATCAGTGTGTTACAGTGAGGGGTGTGGGGTATATCAGTGTGTTACAGTGAGGGGTGTGGGGTATATCAGTGTGTTACAGTGAGGGGTGTGGGATATATCAGTGTGTTACAGTGAGGGGTGTGGGGTATATCAGTGTGTTACAGTGAGGGGTGTGGGGTATATCAGTGTGTGACAGTGAGGGGTGTGGGATATATCAGTGTGTTACAGTGAGGGGTGTGGGGTATATCAGTGTGTTACAGTGAGGGGTGTGGGATATATCAGTGTGTTACAGTGAGGGGTGTGGGATATATCAGTGTGTTACAGTGAGGGGTGTGGGGTATATCAGTGTGTTACAGTGAGGGGTGTGGGGTATATCAGTGTGTTACAGTGAGGGGTGTGGGGTATATCAGTGTGTTACAGTGAGGGGTGTGGGGTATATCAGTGTGTTACAGTGAGGGGTGTGGGGTATATCGGTGTTGTTACAGTGAGGGGTGTGGGGTATATCAGTGTGTTACAGTGAGGGGTGTGGGGTATATCAGTGTGTTACAGTGAGGGGTGTGGGGTATATCAGTGTGTTACAGTGAGGGGTGTGGGATATATCAGTGTGTTACAGTGAGGGGTGTGGGGTATATCAGTGTGTTACAGTGAGGGGTGTGGGGTATATCAGTGTGTTACAGTGAGGGGTGTGGGATATATCAGTGTGTTACAGTGAGGGGTGTGGGATATATCAGTGTGTTACAGTGAGGGGTGTGGGGTATATCAGTGTGTTACAGTGAGGGGTGTGGGATATATCAGTGTGTTACAGTGAGGGGTGTGGGGTATATCAGTGTGTTACAGTGAGGGGTGTGGGGTATATCAGTGTGTTACAGTGAGGGGTGTGGGGTGTATCAGTGTGTTACAGTGAGGGGTGTGGTGTATATCAGTGTGTTACAGTGAGGGGTGTTGGGTGTATCAGTGTGTGACAGTGAGGGGTGTGGGATATATCAGTGTGTTACAGTGAGGGGTGTGGGATATATCAGTGTGTTACAGTGAGGGGTGTGGGATATATCAGTGTGTTACAGTGAGGGGTGTGGGATATATCAGTGTGTTACAGTGAGGGGTGTGGGGTATATCAGTGTGTGACAGTGAGTGGTGTGGGGTATATCAGTGTGTTACAGTGAGGGGTGTGGGGTATATCAGTGTGTTACAGTGAGGGGTGTGGGATATATCAGTGTGTTACAGTGAGGGGTGTGGGGTATATCAGTGTGTGACAGTGAGGGGTGTGGGATATATCAGTGTGTTACAGTGAGGGGTGTGGGGTATATCAGTGTGTTACAGTGAGGGGTGTGGGGTATATCAGGGTGTTACAGTGAGGGGTGTGGGATATATCAGTGTGTTACAGTGAGGGGTGTGGGATATATCAGTGTGTTACAGTGAGGGGTGTGGGATATATCAGTGTGTTACAGTGAGGGGTGTGGGATATATCAGTGTGTTACAGTGAGGGGTGTGGGGTATATCAGTGTGTTACAGTGAGGGGTGTGGGGTGTGTGACAGTGAGGGGTGTGGGGTATATCAGTGTGTTACAGTGAGGGGTGTGGGGTGTGTGACAGTGAGGGGTGTGGGGTATATCAGTGTGTTACAGTGAGGGGTGTGGGGTATATCAGTGTGTGACAGTGAGGGGTGTGGGGTATATCAGTGTGTGACAGTGAGGGGTGTGGGGTATATCAGTGTGTTACAGTGAGGGGTGTGGGGTATATCAGTGTGTTCCAGTGAGGGGTGTGGGGTATATCAGTGTGTTACAGTGAGGGGTGTGGGGTATATCAGTGTGTTACAGTGAGGGGTGTGGGATATATCAGTGTGTTACGGTGAGGGGTGTGGGGTATATCAGTGTGTTACAGTGAGGTGTGTGGGGTATATCAGTGTGTTACAGTGAGGGGTGTGGGGTATATCAGTGTGTTACAGTGAGGGGTGTGGGGTATATCAGTGTGTTACAGTGAGGGGAGTGGGGTATATCAGTGTGTTACAGTGAGGGGTGTGGGATATATCAGTGTGTTACAGTGAGGGGTGTGGGATATATCAGTGTGTTACAGTGAGGGATGTGGGGTATATCAGTGTGTTACAGTGAGGGGTGTGGGGTATATCAGTGTGTTACAGTGAGGGCTGTGGGGTATATCAGGGTGTTACAGTGAGGGGTGTGGGATATATCAGTGTGTTACAGTGAGGGGTGTGGGATATATCAGTGTGTTACAGTGAGGGGTGTGGGGTATATCAGTGTGTTACAGTGAGGGGTGTGGGGTATATCAGTGTGTTACAGTGAGGGGTGTGGGGTATATCAGTGTGTGACAGTGAGGGGTGTGGGGTATATCAGTGTGTGACAGTGAGGGGTGTGGGATATATCAGTGTGTTACAGTGAGGGGTGTGGGGTATATCAGTGTGTTACAGTGAGGGGTGTGGGATATATCAGTGTGTTACAGTGAGGGGTGTGGGGTATATCAGTGTGTTACAGTGAGGGGTGTGGGTTATATCAGTGTGTGACAGTGAGGGGTGTGGGGTATATCAGTGTGTGACAGTGAGGGGTGTGGGATATATCAGTGTGTTACAGTGAGGGGTGTGGGGTATATCAGTGTGTTACAGTGAGGGGTGTGGGGATATATCAGTGTGTTACAGTGAGGGGTGTGGGATATATCAGTGTGTTACAGTGAGGGGTGTGGGGTATATCAGTGTGTTACAGTGAGGGGAGGGGGGTATATCAGTGTGTGACAGTGAGGGGTGTGGAATATATCAGTGTGTTACAGTGAGGGGTGTGGGGTATATCAGTGTGTTACAGTGAGGGGTGTGGGGTATATCAGTGTGTTACAGTGAGGGGTGTGGGATATATCAGTGTGTTACAGTGAGGGGTGTGGCGTATATCAGTGTGTTACAGTGAGGGGTGTGGGGTATATCAGTGTGTTACAGTGAGGGGTGTGGGGTATATCAGTGTGTTACAGTGAGGGGTGTGGGATATATCAGTGTGTTACAGTGAGGGGTGTGGGATATATCAGTGTGTTACAGTGAGGGGTGTGGGATATATCAGTGTGTTACAGTGAGGGGTGTGGGGTATATCGGTGTGTTACAATGAGGGGTGTGGGGATATATCAGTGTGTTACAGCGAGGTGTGTGGGGTATATCAGTGTGTTACAGTGAGGGGTGTGGGATATATCAGTGTGTTACAGTGAGGGATGTGGGATATATCAGTGTGTTACAGTGAGGGGTGTGGGGATATATCAGTGTGTTACAGTGAGGGGTGTGGGATATATCAGTGTGTTACAGTGAGGGGTGTGGGGTATATCAGTGTGTTACAGTGAGTGGTGTGGGGATATATCAGTGTGTTACAGTGAGGGGTGTGGGATATATCAGTGTGTTACAGTGAGGGGTGTGGGGTATATCAGTGTGTGACAGGGAGGGGTGTGGGGTATATCGGTGTGTTACAATGAGGGGTGTGGGGATATATCAGTGTGTTACAGCGAGGTGTGTGGGGTATATCAGTGTGTTACAGTGAGGGGTGTGGGATATATCAGTGTGTTACAGTGAGGGATGTGGGATATATCAGTGTGTTACAGTGAGGGGTGTGGGGATATATCAGTGTGTTACAGTGAGGGGTGTGGGATATATCAGTGTGTTACAGTGAGGGGTGTGGGGTATATCAGTGTGTTACAGTGAGTGGTGTGGGGATATATCAGTGTGTTACAGTGAGGGGTGTGGGATATATCAGTGTGTGACAGTGAGGGGTGTGGGGTATATCGGTGTGTTACAATGAGGGGTGTGGGGATATATCAGTGTGTTACAGTGAGGGGTGTGGGATATATCAGTGTGTTACAGTGAGGGGTGTGGGGTATATCAGTGTGTTACAGTGAGGGGTGTGGGATATATCAGTGTGTTACAGTGAGGGGTGTGGGGTATATCAGTGTGTTACAGTGAGGGGTGTGGGGTATATCAGTGTGTTACAGTGAGGGGTGTGGGGTATATCAGTGTGTGACAGGGAGGGGTGTGGGATATATCAGTGTGTTACAGTGAGGGGTGTGGGGTATATCAGTGTGTGACAGGGAGGGGTGTGGGATATATCAGTGTGTTACAGTGAGGGGTGTGGGGTATATCAGTGTGTTACAGTGAGGGGTGTGGGCTATATCAGTGTGTGACAGGGAGGGGTGTGGGATATATCAGTGTGTTACAGTGAGGGGTGTGGGGTATATCAGTGTGTGACAGGGAGGGGTGTGGGATATATCAGTGTGTTACAGTGAGGGGTGTGGGGTATATCAGTGTGTTACAGTGAGGGGTGTGGGGTATATCAGTGTGTTACAGTGAGGTGTGTGGGGTATATCAGTGTGTTACTGTGAGGGGTGTGGGGTATATCAGTGTGTTACAGTGAGGGGTGTGGGGTATATCAGTGTGTGACAGGGAGGGGTGTGGGATATATCAGTGTGTTACAGTGAGGGGTGTGGGATATATCAGTGTGTTACAGTGAGGGGTGTGGGGTATATCAGTGTGTTACAGTGAGGGGTGTGGGGTATATCAGTGTGTTACAGTGAGGGGTGTGGGGTGTGTGACAGTGAGGGGTGAGGGGTGTGTGACAGTGAGGGGTGTGGGGTGTGTGACAGTGAGGGGTGAGGGGTGTGTGACAGTGAGGGGTGACGGGTGTGTTACAGTGAGGGGTGAGGGGTGTGTTACAGTGAGGGGTGTGGGGTGTGTGACAGTGAGGGGTGTGGGGTGTGTGACAGTGAGGGGTGAGGGGTGTGTGACAGTGAGGGGTGTGGGGTGTGTGACAGTGAGGGGTGAGGGGTGTGTGACAGTGAGGGGTGTGTGGTGTGTGACAGTGAGGGGTGTGGGGTGTGTTACAGTGAGGGGTGTGTGACAGTGAGGGGTGTGGGGTGTGTGACAGTGAGGGGTGTGGGGTGTGTGACAGTGAGGGGTGAGGGGTGTGTGACAGTGAGGGGTGAGGGGTGTGTGACAGTGAGGGGTGTGTGACAGTGAGGGGTGTGGGGTGTGTGACAGTGAGGGGTGTGGGGTGTGTGACAGTGAGGGGTGAGGGGTGTGTGACAGTGAGGGGTGAGGGGTGTGTGACAGTGAGGGGTGAGGGGTGTGTGACAGTGAGGGGTGTGTGACAGTGAGGGGTGGGGGGTGTGTGACAATGAGGGGTGTGTGGTGTGTGACAGTGAGGGGTGTGGGGTGTGTGACAGTGAGGGGTGTGTTACAGTGAGGGGTGTGGGGTGTGTGACAGTGAGGGGTGTGGGGTGTGTGACAGTGAGGGGTGAGGGGTGTGTGACAGTGAGGGGTGAGGGGTGTGTGACAGTGAGGGGTGAGGGGTGTGTGACAGTGAGGGGTGAGGGGTGTGTGACAGTGAGGGGTGTGTGACAGTGAGGGGTGTGGGGTGTGTGACAGTGAGGGGTGAGGGGTGTGTGACAGTGAGGGGTGTGGGGTGTGTGACGGTGAGGGGTGTGGGGTGTGTGACAGTGAGGGGTGAGGGGTGTGTGACAGTGAGGGGTGAGGGGTGTGTTACAGTGAGGGGTGAGGGGTGTGTGACAGTGAGGGGTGTGGGGTGTGTGACAGTGAGGGGTGAGGGGTGTGTTACAGTGAGGGGTGTGGGGTGTGTTACAGTGAGGGGTGTGGGGTGTGTGACAGTGAGGGGTGTGGGGTGTGTGACAGTGAGGGGTGTGGGGTGTGTTACAGTGAGGGGTGAGGGGTGTGTTACAGTGAGGGGTGTGGGGTGTGTGACAGTGAGGGGTGAGGGGTGTGTTACAGTGAGGGGTGTGGGGTGTGTGACAGTGAGGGGTGTGGGGTGTGTGACAGTGAGGGGTGTGTTACAGTGAGGGGTGTGGGGTGTGTGACAGTGAGGGGTGTGGGGTATGTGACAGTGAGGGGTGTGGGGTGTGTGACAGTGAGGGGTGAGGGGTGTGTGACAGTGAGGGGTGAGGGGTGTGTGACAGTGAGGGGTGTGGGGTGTGTTACAGTGAGGGGTGTGGGGTGTGTGACAGTGAGGGGTGAGGGGTGTGTGACGGTGAGGGGTGTGTTACAGTGAGGGGTGTGGGGTGTGTGACAGTGAGGGGTGTGGGGTGTGTGACAGTGAGGGGTGTGGGGTGTGTGACAGTGAGGGGTGAGGGGTGTGTGACAGTGAGGGGTGAGGGGTGTGTGACAGTGAGGGGTGAGGGGTGTGTGACAGTGAGGGGTGAGGGGTGTGTGACAGTGAGGGGTGTGTGACAGTGAGGGGTGTGGGGTGTGTGACAGTGAGGGGTGTGGGGTGTGTTACAGTGAGGGGTGTGGGGTGTGTGACAGTGAGGGGTGTGGGGTGTGTTACAGTGAGGGGTGTGGGGTGTGTTACAGTGTGGGGTGTGTGACAGTGAGGGGTGTGGGGTGTGTTACAGTGAGGGGTGTGGGGTGTGTGACAGTGAGGGGTGAGGGGTGTGTGACAGTGAGGGGTGTGTGACAGTGAGGGGTGTGGGGTGTGTGACAGTGAGGGGTGTGGGGTGTGTTACAGTGAGGGGTGAGGGGTGTGTGACAGTGAGGGGTGAGGGGTGTGTTACAGTGAGGGGTGTGGGGTGTGTGACAGTGAGGGGTGAGGGGTGTGTGACAGTGAGGGGTGTGGGGTGTGTGACAGTGAGGGGTGTGGGGTGTGTTACAGTGAGGGGTGTGGGGTGTGTGACAGTGAGGGGTGTGGGGTGTGTGACAGTGAGGGGTGTGGGGTGTGTGACAGTGAGGGGTGTGGGGTGTGTTACAGTGAGGGGTGTGGGGTGTGTGACAGTGAGGGGTGTGGGGTGTGTGACAGTGAGGGGTGTGGGGTGTGTGACAGTGAGGGGTGTCGGGTGTGTGACAGTGAGGGGTGTGGGGTGTGTGACAGTGAGGGGTGTGGGGTGTGTGACAGTGAGGGGTGTGGGGTGTGTGACAGTGAGGGGTGAGGGGTGTGTGACAGTGAGGGGTGTGGGGTGTGTTACAGTGAGGGGTGTGGGGTGTGTTACAGTGAGGGGTGTGGGGTGTGTGACAGTGAGGGGTGTGGGGTGTGTGACAGTGAGGGGTGTGGGGTGTGTTACAGTGAGGGGTGAGGGGTGTGTGACAGTGAGGGGTGTGGGGTGTGTTACAGTGAGGGGTGAGGGGTGTGTGACAGTGAGGGGTGTGGGGTGTGTTACAGTGAGGGGTGTGGGGTGTGTGACAGTGAGGGGTGAGGGGTGTGTGACAGTGAGGGGTGTGGGGTGTGTTACAGTGAGGGGTGAGGGGTGTGTGACAGTGAGGGGTGTGTGACAGTGAGGGGTGTGTGACAGTGAGGGGTGTGGGGTGTGTTACAGTGAGGGGTGTGGGGTGTGTTACAGTGTGGGGTGTGGGGGTGTGTGACAGTGAGGGGTGTGGGGTGTGTGACAGTGAGGGGTGTGGGGTGTGTTACAGTGAGGGGTGTGTTACAGTGAGGGGTGTGGGGTGTGTGACAGTGAGGGGTGTGGGGTGTGTGACAGTGAGGGGTGTGGGGTGTGTGACAGTGAGGGGTGAGGGGTGTGTGACAGTGAGGGGTGTGGGGTGTGTTACAGTGAGGGGTGAGGGGTGTGTGACAGTGAGGGGTGAGGGGTGTGTGACAGTGAGGGGTGTGGGGTGTGTGACAGTGAGGGGTGTGGGGTGTGTGACAGTGAGGGGTGTGGGGTGTGTGACAGTGAGGGGTGAGGGGTGTGTGACAGTGAGGGGTGTGGGGTGTGTTACAGTGAGGGGTGAGGGGTGTGTTACAGTGAGGGGTGTGGGGTGTGTTACAGTGAGGGGTGTGGGGTGTGTGACAGTGAGGGGTGTGGGGTGTGTGACAGTGAGGGGTGAGGGGTGTGTGACAGTGAGGGGTGAGGGGTGTGTGACAGTGTGGGGTGTGTGACAGTGAGGGGTGTGGGGTGTGTGACAGTGAGGGGTGTGGGGTGTGTGACAGTGAGGGGTGTGGGGTGTGTGACAGTGAGGGGTGTGGGGTGTGTTACAGTGAGGGGTGTGGGGTGTGTGACAGTGAGGGGTGTGGGGTGTGTTACAGTGAGGGGTGTGGGGTGTGTGACAGTGAGGAGTGTGGGGTGTGTTACAGTGAGGGGTGAGGGGTGTGTTACAGTGAGGGGTGTGTGACAGTGAGGGGTGTGGGGTGTGTGACAGTGTGGGGTGTGGGGTGTGTGACAGTGAGGGGTGTGGGGTGTGTGACAGTGAGGGGTGTGGGGTGTGTTACAGTGAGGGGTGTGGGGTGTGTTACAGTGAGGGGTGTGGGGTGTGTTACAGTGAGGGGTGTGGGGGTGTGTGACAGTGAGGGGTGTGGGGTGTGTGACGGTGAGGGGTGTGGGGTGTGTGACAGTGAGGGGTGTGGGGTGTGTGACAGTGAGGGGTGTGGGGTGTGTTACAGTGAGGGGTGTGGGGTGTGTGACAGTGAGGGGTGTGGGGTGTGTTACAGTGAGGGGTGTGGGGTGTGTTACAGTGAGGGGTGTGGGGTGTGTTACAGTGAGGGGTGTGGGGGTGTGTGACAGTGAGGGGTGTGGGGTGTGTGACAGTGAGGGGTGTGGGGTGTGTTACAGTGAGGGGTGTGTTACAGTGAGGGGTGTGGGGTGTGTGACAGTGAGGGGTGTGGGGTGTGTGACAGTGAGGGGTGTGGGGTGTGTTACAGTGAGGGGTGTGGGGTGTGTTACAGTGAGGGGTGTGGGGGTGTGTGACAGTGAGGGGTGTGGGGTGTGTGACAGTGAGGGGTGTGGGGTGTGTGACAGTGAGGGGTGTGGGGTGTGTTACAGTGAGGGGTGTGTTACAGTGAGGGGTGTGGGGTGTGTGACAGTGAGGGGTGTGGGGTGTGTGACAGTGAGGGGTGTGTGGTGTGTGACAATGAGGGGTGTGGGGTGTGTGACAGTGAGGGGTGAGGGGTGTGTGACAGTGAGGGGTGTGTGACAGTGAGGGGTGTGGGGTGTGTTACAGTGAGGGGTGTGGGGTGTGTTACAGTGAGGGGTGTGGGGTGTGTTACAGTGAGGGGTGTGGGGTGTGTGACAGTGAGGGGTGTGGGGTGTGTGACAGTGAGGGGTGTGTGACAGTGAGGGGTGGGGGGTGTGTGACAATGAGGGGTGTGGGGTGTGTTACAGTGAGGGGTGTGGGGTGTGTGACAGTGAGGGGTGTGTGACAGTGAGGGGTGGGGGGTGTGTGACAATGAGGGGTGTGGGGTGTGTTACAGTGAGGGGTGTGGGGTGTGTTACAGTGAGGGGTGTGGGGTGTGTTACAGTGAGGGGTGTGGGGGTGTGTGACAGTGAGGGGTGTGGGGTGTGTTACAGTGAGGGGTGTGGGGTGTGTGACAGTGAGGGGTGTGGGGTGTGTGACAGTGAGGGGTGTGTGACAGTGAGGGGTGTGAGGTGTGTTACAGTGAGGGGTGAGGGGTGTGTGACAGTGAGGGGTGAGGGGTGTGTTACAGTGAGGGGTGTGGGGTGTGTTACAGTGAGGGGTGTGGGGTGTGTGACAATGAGGGGTGTGGGGTGTGTGACAGTGAGGGGTGTGGGGTGTGTGACAGTGAGGGGTGAGGGGTGTGTGACAATGAGGGGTGTGGGGTGTGTGACAGTGAGGGGTGTGGGGTGTGTGACAGTGAGGGGTGAGGGGTGTGTGACAGTGAGGGGTGAGGGGTGTGTGACAGTGAGGGGTGTGGGGTGTGTGACGGTGAGGGGTGTGGGGTGTGTGACAGTGAGGGGTGTGGGGTGTGTTACAGTGAGGGGTGTGGGGTGTGTGACAGTGAGGGGTGTGGGGTGTGTGACAGTGAGGGGTGTGGGGTATGTGACAGTGAGGGGTGTGTGACAGTGAGGGGTGAGGGGTGTGTTACAGTGAGGGGTGAGGGGTGTGTGACAGTGAGGGGTGTGGGGTGTGTGACAGTGAGGGGTGAGGGGTGTGTGACAGTGAGGGGTGTGGGGT
>NW_028270230.1:17500-67500 GCF_037043375.1 Chiloscyllium plagiosum | reverse complement strand
AGTGTACAGATATCTCCCTGAGAGAGAGAGAGGGGACTGAGAGACACCAGTCAGTGTACAGATATCTCCCTGAGAGAGAGAGGGGGGACTGAGAGACACCAGTCAGTGTACAGATATCTCCCTGAGAGAGAGAGAGGGGGGACTGAGAGACACCAGTCAGTGTACAGATATCTCCCTGAGTGAGAGAGAGGGGACTGAGAGACACCAGTCAGTGTACAGATATCTCCCTGAGTGAGAGAGAGGGGACTGAGAGACACCAGTCAGTGTACAGATATCTCCCTGAGAGAGAGAGGGGGGACTGAGAGACACCAGTCAGTGTACAGATATCTCCCTGAGAGAGAGAGAGGGGGGACTGAGAGACACCAGTCAGTGTACAGATATCTCCCTGAGAGAGAGAGAGGGGGGACTGAGAGACACCAGCCAGTGTACAGATATCTCCCTGAGAGAGAGAGGGGACTGAGAGACACCAGTCAGTGTACAGATATCTCCCTGAGAGAGAGAGAGGGGACTGAGAGACACCAGCCAGTGTACAGATATCTCCCTGAGAGAGAGAGGGGACTGAGAGACACCAGTCAGTGTACAGATATCTCCCTGAGAGAGAGAGAGGGGACTGAGAGACACCAGTCAGTGTACAGATATCTCCCTGAGAGAGAGAGGGGACTGAGAGACACGAGTCAGTGTACAGATATCTGCCTGAGAGAGAGAGGGGACTGAGAGACGCCAGTCAGTGTACCGATATCTCCCTGAGAGAGAGAGGGGACTGAGAGACACCAGTCAGTGTACAGATATCTCCCTGAGAGAGAGAGGGGGGACTGAGAGACACCAGTCAGTGTACAGATATCTCCCTGAGAGAGAGAGGGGGGGGACTGAGAGACACCAGTCAGTGTACAGATATCTCCCTGAGAGAGAGAGAGAGAGGACTGAGAGACACCAGTCAGTGTACAGATATCTCCCTGAGAGAGAGAGAGGGGGGGACTGAGAGACACCAGTCAGTGTACAGATATCTCCCTGAGAGAGAGAGAGAGAGGACTGAGAGACACCAGTCAGTGTACAGATATCTCCCTGAGAGAGAGGGGGGACTGAGAGACACCAGTCAGTGTACAGATATCTCCCTAAGAGAGAGAGGGGACTGAGAGACACCAGTCAGTGTACAGATATCTCCCTGAGAGAGAGGGGGGACTGAGAGACACCAGTCAGTGTACAGATTTCTCCCTGAGAGATAGAGAGGGGACTGAGAGACACCAGTCAGTGTACAGATATCTCCCTGAGAGAGAGAGAGGGGGGACTGAGAGACACCAGTCAGTGTACAGATATCTCCCTGAGAGAGAGAGAGGGGACTGAGAGACACCAGTCAGTGTACAGATATCTCCCTGAGAGAGAGAGAGGGGACTGAGAGACACCAGTCAGTGTACAGATACCTCCCTGAGAGAGGGGGGACTGAGAGACACCAGTCAGTGTACAGATATCTCCCTGAGAGAGAGAGGGGACTGAGTGACACCAGCCAGTGTACAGATATCTCTCTGAGAGAGAGAGAGAGAGAGAGAGAGAGAGGGGACTGAGAGACACCAGTCAGTGTACAGATATCTCCCTGAGAGAGAGAGGGGACTGAGAGACACATGTCAGTGTACAGATATCTCCCTGAGAGAGAGAGGGGGGACTGAGAGACACCAGTCAGTGTACAGATATCTCCCTGACAGAGAGGGGACTGAGAGACACCAGTCAGTGTACAGATATCTCCCTGAGAGAGAGAGGGGACTGAGAGACACGAGTCAGTGTACAGATATCTCCCTGAGAGAGAGAGGGGGGACTGAGACACCAGTCAGTGTACAGATATCTCCCTGAGAGAGAGAGAGGGGACTGAGAGACACCAGTCAGTGTACAGATATCTCCCTGAGAGAGAGATAGGGGACTGAGAGACACCAGTCAGTGTACAGATATCTCCCTGACAGAGAGGGGACTGAGAGACACCAGTCAGTGTACAGATATCTCCCTGAGAGAGAGAGGGGACTGAGAGACACGAGTCAGTGTACAGATATCTCCCTGAGAGAGAGAGAGGGGGGGACTGAGAGACGCCAGTCAGTGTACCGATATCTCCCTGAGAGAGAGAGGGGACTGAGAGACACCAGTCAGTGTACAGATATCTCCCTGAGAGAGAGAGGGGGGACTGAGAGACACCAGTCAGTGTACAGATATCTCCCTGAGAGAGAGAGAGGGGGGGACTGAGAGACACCAGTCAGTGTACAGATATCTCCCTGAGAGAGAGAGAGAGAGGACTGAGAGACACCAGTCAGTGTACAGATATCTCCCTGAGAGAGAGAGAGGGGGGACTGAGAGACACCAGTCAGTGTACAGATATCTCCCTGAGACAGAGGGGACTGAGAGACACCAGTCAGTGTACAGATATCTACCTGAGAGAGAGGGGGGACTGAGAGACACCAGTCAGTGTACAGATATCTCCCTGAGAGAGAGAGAGAGGGGGGACTGAGAGACACCAGTCAGTGTACAGATATCACCCTGAGAGAGAGAGAGAGGGGACTGAGAGACACCAGTCAGTGTACTGATATCTCCCTGAGAGAGAGAGAGGGGACTGAGAGACACCAGTCAGTGTACAGATATCTCCCTGAGAGAGAGGGGGGACTGAGAGACACCAGTCAGTGTACAGATATCTCCCTGAGAGAGAGAGGGGACTGAGTGACACCAGTCAGTGTACAGATATCTCCCTGAGAGAGAGAGGGGACTGAGAGACACAAGTCAGTGTACAGATATCTCCCTGAGAGAGAGAGGGGGGACTGAGACACCAGTCAGTGTACAGATATCTCCCTGAGAGAGAGGGGGGACTGAGAGACACCAGTCAGTGTACAGATATCTCCCTGAGAGAGAGAGGGGACTGAGAGACACCAGTCAGTGAACAGATATCTCCCTGAGAGAGAGAGGGGACTGAGAGACACCAGTCAGTGAACAGATATCTCCCTGAGAGAGAGAGGGGACTGAGAGACACCAGTCAGTGTACAGATTTCTCACTGAGAGAGAGAGGGGGGACTGAGAGACACCAGTCAGTGTACAGATATCTCCCTGAGAGAGAGGGGACTGAGAGACACCAGTCAGTGTACAGATGTCTCCCTGAGAGAGAGAGGGGACTGAGAGACACCAGTCAGTGTACAGATATCTCCCTGAGAGAGAGAGAGGGGACTGAGAGACACCAGTCACTGTACAGATATCTCTATGAGAGAGAGGGGACTGAGAGACACCAGTCAGTGTACAGATATCTCCCTGAGAGAGAGAGAGGGGACTGAGAGACACCAGTCAGTGTACAGATATCTCCCTGAGAGAGAGAGGGGGGACTGAGAGACACCAGTCAGTGTCCAGATATCTCCGTGAGAGAGAGAGAGGGGACTGAGAGACACCAGTCAGTGTACAGATATCTCCCTGAGAGAGAGAAGGGGGACTGAGAGACACCAGTCAGTGTACAGATATCTCCCTGAGAGAGAGAGAGGGGGGACTGAGAGACACCAGCCAGTATACAGATATCTCCCTGAGAGAGAGAGAGGGGACTGAGAGACACCAGTCAGTGTACAGATATCTCCCTGAGAGAGAGGGGACTGAGAGACACCAGTCAGTGTACAGATATCTCCCTGAGAGAGAGAGGGGACTGAGAGATGCCAGTCAGTGTACCGATATCTCCCTGAGAGAGAGAGGGGACTGAGAGACACCAGTCAGTGTACAGATATCTCCCTGAGAGAGAGAGAGGGGACTGAGAGACACCACTCAGTGTACAGATATCTCCCTGAGAGAGAGAGAGGGGACTGAGAGACACCAGTCAGTGTACAGATATCTCCCTGAGAGAGAGAAGGCGGACTGGGAGACACCAGTCAGTGTACAGATATCTCCCTGAGAGAGAGAGAGGGGGGACTGAGAGACACCAGTCAGTGTACAGATATCTCCCTGAGAGAGAGGGGGGACTGAGAGACACCAGTCAGTGTACAGATATCTCCCTGAGAGAGAGAGAGGGGGGACTGAGAGACACCAGTCAGTGTACAGATATCTCCCTGAGAGAGGGGGGGACTGAGAGACACCAGTCAGTGTACAGATATCTCCCTGAGAGAGAGAGAGAGAGGACTATCTCCCTGAGAGAGAGGGGGGACTGAGAGACACCAGTCAGTGTACAGATATCTCCCTAAGAGAGAGAGGGGACTGAGAGACACCAGTCAGTGTACAGATATCTCCCTGAGAGAGAGGGGGGACTGAGAGACACCAGTCAGTGTACAGATTTCTCCCTGAGAGATAGAGAGGGGACTGAGAGACACCAGTCAGTGTACAGATATCTCCCTGAGAGAGAGAGAGGGGGGACTGAGAGACACCAGTCAGTGTACAGATATCTCCCTGAGAGAGAGAGAGGGGACTGAGAGACACCAGTCAGTGTACAGATATCTCCCTGAGAGAGAGAGAGGGGACTGAGAGACACCAGTCAGTGTACAGATACCTCCCTGAGAGAGGGGGGACTGAGAGACACCAGTCAGTGTACAGATATCTCCCTGAGAGAGAGAGGGGACTGAGTGACACCAGCCAGTGTACAGATATCTCTCTGAGAGAGAGAGAGAGAGAGAGAGAGAGAGGGGACTGAGAGACACCAGTCAGTGTACAGATATCTCCCTGAGAGAGAGAGGGGACTGAGAGACACATGTCAGTGTACAGATATCTCCCTGAGAGAGAGGGTGGACTGAGAGACTCCAGTCAGTGTACAGATATCTCCCTGAGAGAGAGAGGGGGGACTGAGACACCAGTCAGTGTACAGATATCTCCCTGAGAGAGAGAGAGGGGACTGAGAGACACCAGTCAGTGTACAGATATCTCCGTGAGAGAGAGATAGGGGACTGAGAGACACCAGTCAGTGTACAGATATCTCCCTGACAGAGAGGGGACTGAGAGACACCAGTCAGTGTACAGATATCTCCCTGAGAGAGAGAGGGGACTGAGAGACACGAGTCAGTGTACAGATATCTCCCTGAGAGAGAGAGAGGGGGGGACTGAGAGACGCCAGTCAGTGTACCGATATCTCCCTGAGAGAGAGAGGGGACTGAGAGACACCAGTCAGTGTACAGATATCTCCCTGAGAGAGAGAGGGGGGACTGAGAGACACCAGTCAGTGTACAGATATCTCCCTGAGAGAGAGAGAGGGGGGGACTGAGAGACACCAGTCAGTGTACAGATATCTCCCTGAGAGAGAGAGAGAGAGGACTGAGAGACACCAGTCAGTGTACAGATATCTCCCTGAGAGAGAGAGAGGGGGGACTGAGAGACACCAGTCAGTGTACAGATATCTCCCTGAGACAGAGGGGACTGAGAGACACCAGTCAGTGTACAGATATCTACCTGAGAGAGAGGGGGGACTGAGAGACACCAGTCAGTGTACAGATATCTCCCTGAGAGAGAGAGAGAGGGGGGACTGAGAGACACCAGTCAGTGTACAGATATCACCCTGAGAGAGAGAGAGAGGGGACTGAGAGACACCAGTCAGTGTACTGATATCTCCCTGAGAGAGAGAGAGGGGACTGAGAGACACCAGTCAGTGTACAGATATCTCCCTGAGAGAGAGGGGGGACTGAGAGACACCAGTCAGTGTACAGATATCTCCCTGAGAGAGAGAGGGGACTGAGTGACACCAGTCAGTGTACAGATATCTCCCTGAGAGAGAGAGGGGACTGAGAGACACAAGTCAGTGTACAGATATCTCCCTGAGAGAGAGAGGGGGGACTGAGACACCAGTCAGTGTACAGATATCTCCCTGAGAGAGAGGGGGGACTGAGAGACACCAGTCAGTGTACAGATATCTCCCTGAGAGAGAGAGGGGACTGAGAGACACCAGTCAGTGAACAGATATCTCCCTGAGAGAGAGAGGGGACTGAGAGACACCAGTCAGTGAACAGATATCTCCCTGAGAGAGAGAGGGGACTGAGAGACACCAGTCAGTGTACAGATTTCTCACTGAGAGAGAGAGGGGGGACTGAGAGACACCAGTCAGTGTACAGATATCTCCCTGAGAGAGAGGGGACTGAGAGACACCAGTCAGTGTACAGATGTCTCCCTGAGAGAGAGAGGGGACTGAGAGACACCAGTCAGTGTACAGATATCTCCCTGAGAGAGAGAGAGGGGACTGAGAGACACCAGTCACTGTACAGATATCTCTATGAGAGAGAGGGGACTGAGAGACACCAGTCAGTGTACAGATATCTCCCTGAGAGAGAGAGAGGGGACTGAGAGACACCAGTCAGTGTACAGATATCTCCCTGAGAGAGAGAGGGGGGACTGAGAGACACCAGTCAGTGTCCAGATATCTCCGTGAGAGAGAGAGAGGGGACTGAGAGACACCAGTCAGTGTACAGATATCTCCCTGAGAGAGAGAAGGGGGACTGAGAGACACCAGTCAGTGTACAGATATCTCCCTGAGAGAGAGAGAGGGGGGACTGAGAGACACCAGCCAGTATACAGATATCTCCCTGAGAGAGAGAGAGGGGACTGAGAGACACCAGTCAGTGTACAGATATCTCCCTGAGAGAGAGGGGACTGAGAGACACCAGTCAGTGTACAGATATCTCCCTGAGAGAGAGAGGGGACTGAGAGATGCCAGTCAGTGTACCGATATCTCCCTGAGAGAGAGAGGGGACTGAGAGACACCAGTCAGTGTACAGATATCTCCCTGAGAGAGAGAGAGGGGACTGAGAGACACCACTCAGTGTACAGATATCTCCCTGAGAGAGAGAGAGGGGACTGAGAGACACCAGTCAGTGTACAGATATCTCCCTGAGAGAGAGAAGGCGGACTGGGAGACACCAGTCAGTGTACAGATATCTCCCTGAGAGAGAGAGAGGGGGGACTGAGATACACCAGCCTGTGTACAGATATCTCCCTGAGAGAGAGAGAGAGGGGACTGAGAGACACCAGTCAGTGTACAGATATCTCCCTGAGAGAGAGAGGGGACTGAGAGACACCAGTCAGTGTACAGATATCTCCCTGAGAGAGAGAGGGGACTGAGAGACACCAGTCAGTGTACAGATATCTCCCTGAGAGAGAGAGGGGACTGAGAGACACCAGTCAGTGTACAGATATCTCCCTGAGAGAGAGAGAGGGGACAGAGAGACACCAGTCAGTGTACAGATATCTCCCTGAGAGAGAGGGGACTGAGAGACACCAGTCAGTGTACAGATATCTCCCTGAGAGGGAGAGGGGACTGAGAGACACCAGTCAGTGTACAGATATCTCCCTGAGAGAGAGAGACCGGACTGGGAGACACCAGTCAGTGTACAGATATCTCCCTGAGAGAGAGGGGGGGACTGAGAGACACCAGTCAGTGTCCAGATATCTCCGTGAGAGAGAGAGGGGACTGAGAGACACCAGTCAATGTACAGATATCTCCCTGAGAGAGAGAAGTGGGACTGAGAGACACCAGTCAGTGTACAGATAACTCCCTGAGAGAGAGGGGACTGAGAGACACCAGTCAGTGTACAGATATCTCCCTGAGAGAGAGAGAGGGGACTGAGAGACACCAGTCAGTGTACAGATATCTCCCTGAGAGAGAGAGGGGACTGAGAGACACCAGTCAGTGTACAGATATCTCCCTGAGAAAGAGAAAGAGAGACAGAGGGGGGACTGAGAGATACCAGTCAGTGTACAGATATCTCCCTGAGAGAGAGAGAGGGACTGAGAGACACCAGTCAGTGTACAGATATCTCCCTGAGAGAGAGGGGACTGAGAGACACCAGTCAGTGTACAGATATCTCCCTGAGAGAGAGAGAGAGGGGACTGAGAGACACCAGTCAGTGTACAGATATCTCCCTGAGAGAGAGGGGGGACTGAGAGACACCAGTCAGTGTACAGATATCTCCCTGAGAGAGAGGGGAGACTGAGAGACACCAGTCAGTGTACAGATATCTCCCTGAGAGAGAGAGTGGGGGGACTGAGAGACACCAGTCAGTGTACAAATATCTCCCTGAGACAGAGGGGACTGAGAGACACCAGTCAGTGTACAGATATCTCCCTGAGAGAGAGAGAGGGGACTGAGAGACACCAGTCAGTGTACAGATATCTCCCTAAGAGAGAGAGGGGACTGAGAGACACCAGTCAGTGTACAGATATCTCCCTGAGAGAGAGGGGGGGGGACTGAGAGACACCAGTCAGTGTACAGATATCTCCCTGAGAGAGAGAGGGGACTGAGAGACACCAGTCAGTGTACAGATATCTCCCTGAGAGAGAGGGGACTGAGAGACATCAGTCAGTGTACAGATATCTCCCTGAGAGAGAGGGGGGGGGACTGAGAGACACCAGTCAGTGTACAGATATCTCCCTGAGAGAGAGAGGGGACTGAGAGACACCAGTCAGTGTACAGATATCTCCCTGAGAGAGAGGGGACTGAGAGACATCAGTCAGTGTACAGATATCTCCCTGAGAGAGAGGGGACTGAGAGACATCAGTCAGTGTAAAGATATCACCCTGAGAGAGAGAGAGAGGGGACTGAGAGACACCAGTCAGTGTAGTGATATCTCCCTGAGAGAGAGAGGGGGGGGGACTGAGAGACACCAGTCAGTGTACAGATATCTCCCTGAGAGAGGGGGGACTGAGAGACACCAGTCAGTGTACAGATATCTCCCTGAGAGAGAGAGGGGACTGAGTGACACCAGTCAGTGTACAGATATCTCCCTGAGATAGAGAGGGGACTGAGAGACACCAGTCAGTGTACAGATATCTCCCTGAGAGAGAGAGGGGACTGAGAGACACCAGTCAGTGTACAGATATCTCCCTGACAGAGAGAGGGGGGACTGAGAGACACCAGTCAGTGTACAGATATCTCCCTGAGAGAGAGGGGGGACTGAGAGACACCAGTCAGTGTACAGATATCTCCCTGAGAGAGAGAGAGGGGACTGAGAGACACCAGTCAGTGTACAGATATCTCCCTGAGAGAGAGAGGGGACTGAGAGACACCAGTCAGTGTACAGATATCTCCCTGAGAGAGAGAGGGGGGACTGAGAGACACCAGTCAGTGTACAAATATCTCCCTGAGAGAGAGAGGGGGGACTGAGAGACGCCAGTCAGTGTACAGATATCTCCCTGAGAGAGAGAGGGGACTGAGAGACACCAGGCAGTGTACAGATATCTCCCTGAGAGAGAGAGGGGACTGAGAGACACCAGTCAGTGTACAGATATCTCCCTGAGTGAGAGAGAGGGGACTGAGAGACACCAGTCAGTGTACAGATATCCCCCTGAGAGAGAGAGGGGAGACTGAGAGACACCAGTCAGTGTACAGATATCTCCCTGAGAGAGAGAGGGGACTGAGAGACACCAGTCAGTGTACAGATATCTCCCTGAGAGAGAGAGAGGGGACTGAGAGACACCACTCAGTGTACAGATATCTCCCTGAGAGAGAGAGAGGGGACTGAGAGACACCAGTCAGTGTACAGATATCTCCCTGAGAGAGAGAAGGCGGACTGGGAGACACCAGTCAGTGTACAGATATCTCCCTGAGAGAGAGAGGGGGGACTGAGAGACGCCAGTCAGTGTACAGATATCTCCCTGAGAGAGAGAGGGGACTGAGAGACACCAGTCAGTGTACAGATATCTCCCTGAGAGAGAGAGAGGGGGGACTGAGAGACACCAGTCAGTGTACAGATATCTCCCTGAGAGAGAGAGGGGGGACTGAGAGACACCAGTCAGTGTACAGATATCCCCCTGAGAGAGAGAGGGGAGACTGAGAGACACCAGTCAGTGTACAGATATCTCCCTGAGAGAGAGAGGGGACTGAGAGACACCAGTCAGTGTACAGATATCCCCCTGAGAGAGAGAGGGGGGACTGAGAGACACCAGTCAGTGTACAGATATCTCCCTGAGAGAGAGAGGGGACTGAGAGACACCAGTCAGTGTACCGATATCTCCCTGAGAGAGAGAGAGGGGACTGAGAGACACCAGTCAGTGTACAGATATCTCCCTGAGAGAGAGGGGGGGGACTGAGAGACACCAGTCAGTGTACAGATATCTCCCTGAGAGAGAGAGAGGGGGGACTGAGAGACACCAGTCAGTGTACAGATATCTCCCTGAGAGAGGGAGAGGGGACTGAGAGACACCAGTCAGTGTACCGATATCTCCCTGAGAGAGAGAGGGGACTGAGAGACACCAGTCAGTGTACAGATATCTCCCTGAGAGAGAGAGGGGACTGAGAGACACCAGTCAGTGTACAGATATCTCCCTGAGAGATAGGGGACTGAGAGACACCAGTCAGTGTACAGATATCTCCCTGAGAGAGGGGACTGAGAGACACCAGTCAGTGTACAGATATCTCCCTGAGAGAGAGAGGGGACTGAGAGACACCAGTCAGTGTACAGATATCTCCCTGAGAGAGAGAGAGAGGGGACTGAGAGACACCAGTCAGTGTACCGATATCTCCCTGAGAGAGAGAGAGGGGACTGAGAGACACCAGTCAGTGTACAGATATCTCCCTGAAGAACATCATTGAAGAGTTCTCGATCAATTATGCCACAAGTTGAGGAGCGTTGGACGGAGTTTAACCCTGGATAAACGCGGTGTGCTGGGATTCAGCCAAACACGAGCTAGGAGACGTGTTTCGTGAATAGTTGAGCCTTGGGAGTGTGTTGTGGAAAAGAGAGACAGACAGAGAGAGGGGGGACAAAATCCTTTGGGGTTTGCGTCGCAGGTAGGCGGGGTTGGTGGGTGTTAAGGAAGCGTTTAGCGCGCTCGCCTCCATCGCTCAGGCCTAGGAGTCTGGGACGTCGCGTCCAGGTCGTGACAGGATGTTGGTGAGATGTGGGGCTGGGAGAGATTTTCCAGGATGTTACCCTGGGGCTGGGAGAGATTTACCAGGATGTTACCCTGGGACTGGGAGAGATTTGCCAGGATGTCTCCCTTTGGGGCTGGGAGAGATTTACCAGGATGTTACCCTTTGGGGACTGGGAGAGATTTACCAGGATGTTACCCTGGGGCTGGGAGAGATTTTCCAGGATGTTACCCTGGGGCTGGGAGGGATTTACCAGGATGTTACCCTGGGGCTGGGAGAGATTTACCAGGATGTTACCCTTTGGGACTGGGAGAGATTTACCAGGATGTTACCCTTTGGGACTGGGAGAGATTTACCAGGATGTTACCCTTTGGGGCTGGGAGAGATTTACCAGGATGTTACCCTGGGGGCTGGGAGAGATTTACCAGGATGTTACCCTGGGGCTGGGAGAGATTTACCAGGATGTTACCCTTTGGGACTGGGAGAGATTTACCAGGATGTTACCCTGGGACTGGGAGAGATTTACCAGGATGTTACCCTGGGACTGGGAGAGATTTACCAGGATGTTACCCTGGGGCTGGGAGAGATTTACCAGGATGTTACCCTTTGGGGCTGGGAGAGATTTACCAGGATGTTACCCTGGGACTGGGAGAGATTTACCAGGATGTTACCCTGGGACTGGGAGAGATTTACCAGGATGTTACCCTGGGACTGGGAGAGATTTACCAGGATGTTACCCTGGGGCTGGGAGAGATTTACCAGGATGTTACCCTGGGACTGGGAGAGATTTACCAGGATGTTACCCTGGGACTGGGAGAGATTTACCAGGATGTTACCCTGGGGCTGGGAGAGATTTACCAGGATGTTACCCTGGGGCTGGGAGAGATTTACCAGGATGTTACCCTGGGACTGGGAGAGATTTACCAGGATGTTACCCTGGGGCTGGGAGAGATTTACCAGGATGTTACCCTGGGGCTGGGAGAGATTTACCAGGATGTTACCCTTTGGGGCTGGGAGAGATTTACCAGGATGTTACCCTTTGGGGCTGGGAGAGATTTACCAGGATGTTACCCTTTGGGACTGGGAGAGATTTACCAGGATGTTACCCTTTGGGGCTGGGAGAGATTTACCAGGATGTTACCCTGGGGCTGGGAGAGATTTACCAGGATGTTACCCTTTGGGGCTGGGAGAGATTTACCAGGATGTTACCCTGGGGCTGGGAGAGATTTACCAGGATGTTACCCTGGGGGCTGGGAGAGATTTACCAGGATGTTACCCTTTGGGGCTGGGAGAGATTTACCAGGATGTTACCCTGGGGCTGGGAGAGATTTACCAGGATGTTACCCTGGGACTGGGAGAGATTTACCAGGATGTTACCCTGGGACTGGGAGAGATTTACCAGGATGTTACCCTGGGGCTGGGAGAGATTTACCAGGATGTTACCCTGGGACTGGGAGAGATTTATCAGGATGTTACCCTGGGACTGGGAGAGATTTACCAGGATGTTACCCTTTGGGGCTGGGAGAGATTTACCAGGATGTTACCCTTTGGGGACTGGGAGAGATTTACCAGGATGTTACCCTGAGGCTGGGAGAGATTTACCAGGATGTTACCCTGGGGCTGGGAGCTATTTACCAGGATGACACCCTGGGGGCTGGGAGAGATTTACCAGGATGTTACCCTGGGGCTGGAAGAGATTTACCAGGATGTTACCCTTTGGGGCTGGGAGAGATTTACCAGGATGTTACCCTTTGGGGCTGGGAGAGATTTACCAGGATGTTACCCTGGGTCTGGGAGAGATTTACCAGGATGTTACCCTGGGGCTGGGAGAGATTTACCAGGATGTTACCCTGGGACTGGGAGAGATTTACCAGGATGTTACCCTGGGGCTGGGAGAGATTTACCAGGATGTTACCCTGGGACTGGGAGAGATTTACCAGGATGTTACCCTGGGACTGGGAGAGATTTACCAGGATGTTACCCTGGGGCTGGGAGAGATTTACCAGGATGTTACCCTTTGGGGCTGGGAGAGATTTACCAGGATGTTACCCTTTGGGGCTGGGAGAGATTTACCAGGATGTTACTCTGGGGCTGGGAGAGATTTACCAGGATGTTACTCTGGGACTGGGAGAGATTTACCAGGATGTTACCCTGGGGCTGGGAGAGATTAACCAGGATGACACCCTGGGGGCTGGGAGAGATTTACCAGGATGTTACCCTGGGGCTGGGAGAGATTTACCAGGATGTTACCCTTTGGAGCTGGGAGAGATTTACCAGGATGTTATCCTGGGGCTGGGAGAGATTTACCAGGATGTTACCCTGGGGCTGGGAGAGATTTACCAGGATGTTACCCTGGGGCTGGGAGAGATTTACCAGGATGTTACCCTGGGGCTGGGAGAGATTTACCAGGATGTTATCCTGGGGCTGGGAGAGATTTACCAGGATGTTACCCAGGGACTGGGAGAGATTTACCAGGATGTTACCCGGGGGCTGGGAGAGATTTACCAGGATGTTACCCTGGGGCTGGGAGAGATTAACCAGGATGACACCCGGGGGGCTGGGAGAGATTTACCAGGATGACACCCGGGGGGCTGGGAGAGATGTTCCGTGAACCATCCATAGCAGTGTGGACAGGAACCACATACAAAGGCCGCACGTCTGTCTCTGAGCTCTCTGGGAGACTGTCCGACCAGGAACCACATACAAATCCATTGCCCTCGAGTGACATTTCAGAAATCACAAGCACCAGGATATACTCACGACTGGACTGTAATGCTAACGGCAAGTACACTACTCCCAGGGACTGGGGGGTTAGAGACAGAGTAAAGCTCCCTCTACACCGTCCCCCAACTCCCAGGGACAGGGGGTTAGATACAGAGTAAAGCTCCCTCTACACCGTTCCCCCCCACTCCCAGGGACAGGGGGTTAGATACAGAGTAAAGCTTCCTCTACACCGTCCCCCAACTCCCAGGGACAGGGGGTTAGATACAGAGTTAAGCTTCCTCTACACCGTCCCCCCACTCCCAGGGACAGGAGGGTTAGATACAGAGTAAAGCAACCTCTACAACATCACTCCACTCCCAGGGACAGGGGGTTAGATACAGGGTAAAGCTCCCTCTACACCGTCCCCCAACTCCCAGGGACAGGGGGTTAGATACAGAGTAAAGCTCCCTCTACACCGTCCCCCCACTCCCAGGGACAGGAGGGTTAGATACAGAGTAAAGCTTCCTCTACAACATCACGCCACTCCCAGGGACAGGGGGTTAGATACAGGGTAAAGCTCCCTCTACACCGTCCCCCCACTCCCAGGGACAGGGGGTTAGATACAGAGTAAAGCTCCCTCTACACTGTCCCCCCACCCCCAGGGACAGGGTGTTAGGTACAGAGTTAAGCTTCCTCTACACCGTCCCCTCACTCCCAGGGACAGGGGTGGGGGGGTTAGAGACAGAGTAAAGCTCCCTCTACACTGTACCCCAATCTCAAGGGATTAGATCCAGAGTTAAGCTCCCTCTACCCCTTCCCCAACCCCAACCCCAACAAGATAGAGAGTAAAGCTCCCTCTACCCCAGTCCCAGGTTACCCCCCCCACCCCCCTCACCCCCGCCCCCCCATCCCCCACTACCTCAATGCGATCGCGCTCGTTTGGAGGGGAGGGAGAGAGGTTACGTGCGACACCCACCAACTCCCCCCCACCCCCACCGCTCACCCCAAAAAAAAAGCAGGAAGAACGCGGGATGGGGATGTGGGGAGTCCTTACCGAAATGCGGCAACAGGGGGGACCTTACCTCACCATCGTTCCGGGGGGCCCAGAACTACCGTTCTGCGGGGGACGAAGTCGGGGATTCCTCAGACTGAGGCCGCTCGACGCTAATCTCTCTCTGTCTCTCTCTGTCTCTCTCTCTCTCTCTCTCTCTCTCTCTCTCTCTTTCTCTCTCTCTCCGTCCCCGTCTAACCCTCAAGTTGGGCTCCTTCACCTCTCCGCTCTCCCTATCTCTCTCTTTCTCTCTCTGTCCCACCAGGGGAGAGGACGCGACAGCCGCTCAGCAAGAGGGAACTGGCCAGGGAGGGCGGAGGGGGAGGGGGTAGGGGGGGGGGGAAGGAAGGGGAAAATGAAATGTGCAAAAACGCTGAACGAACGCGCAATGAGGAAGTTTCAGACGACAAACATGCGAGCCCAGAACTTTCCAAACGACACCGACAGAGAGAGAGAGAGAGACAGAGAGAGAGGATACAGCGGTTTATATACAGAATAACAGATACCCCGGGAGGGAGTTACAGACTGGAATCAAATCGAGGGGTTCGGGGTGGTTTATATACAGAATAACAGATACCCCGGGAGGGAGTTACAGACTGGAATCTAATCGAGGGGTTCGGGGTGGTTTATATACAGAATAACATACCCCGGGAGGGAGTTACAGACTGGAATCTAATCGTGGGGTTCGGGGTGGTTTATATACAGAATAACAGATACCCCGGGAGGGAGTTACAGACTGGAATCTAATCGAGGGGTTCGGGGTGGTTTATATACAGAATAACAGATACCCCGGGGAGGGAGTTACAGACTGGAATCTAATCGAGGGGTTCGGGGTGGGGTTTATATACAGAATAACAGATACCCCGGGAGGGAGTTACAGACTGGAATCTAATCGAGGGGTTCGGGGTGGGGTTTATATACAGAATAACAGATACCACGGGAGGGAGTTACAGACTGGAATCTAATCGAGGGGTTCGGGGTGGGGTTTATATACAGAATAACAGATACCCCGGGGAGGGAGTTACAGACTGGAATCTAATCGAGGGGTTCGGGGGGTTTATATACAGAATAACAGATACCCCGGGGAGGGAGTTACAGACTGGAATCTAATCGAGGGGTTCGGGGTGGGGTTTATATACAGAATAACAGATACCCCGGGAGGGAGTTACAGACTGGAATCTAATCGAGGGGTTCGAGGTGAGGTTTATATACAGAATAACAGATACCCCGGGAGGGAGTTACAGACTGGAATCTAATCGCGGGGTTCGGGGAGGTTTATATACAGAATAACAGATACCCCGGGGAGGGAGTTACAGACTGGAATCTAATCGAGGGGTTCGGGGTGGGGTTTATATACAGAATAACAGATACCCCGGGAGGGAGTTACAGACTGGAATCTAATCGAAGGGTTCGGGGTGGTTTATATACAGAATAACAGATACCCCGGGGAGGGAGTTACAGACTGGAATCTAATCGTGGGGTTCGGGGTGGGGTTTATATACAGAATAACAGATACCCCGGGAGGGAGTTACAGACTGGAATCTAATCGATGGGTTTGGGGTGGTTTATATACAGAATAACAGATACCCCCGGGAGGGAGTTATAGACTGGAATCTAATCGAGGGGTTCGGGGTGGGGTTTATATACAGAATAACAGATACCCCGGGGAGGGAGTTACAGACTGGAATCTAATCGAGGGGTTCGGGATGGTTTATATACAGAATAACAGATACCACTGGAGGGAGTTACAGACTGGAATCTAATCGAGGGGTTCGGGGTGGGGTTTATATACAGAATAACAGATACCCCGGGGAGGGAGTTACAGACTGGAATCTAATCGAGGGGTTCGTGGGGGGGTTTATATACAGAATAACAGATACCCCGGGGAGGGAGTTACAGACTGGAATCTAATCGAGGGGTTCAGGGGGGTTTATATACAGAATAACAGATACCCCGGGAGGGAGTTACAGACTGGAAACTAATCGAGGGGTTCGGGGTGGGGTTTATATACAGAATAACAGATACCCCAGGGGAGGGAGTTACAGACTGGAATCTAATCGAGGGGTTCGGGGTGGTTTATATACAGAATAACAGATACCCGGGAGGGAGTTACAGACTGGAATCTAATTGAGGGGATCTGGGTGGTTTATATACAGAATAACAGATACCCCGGGAGGGAGTTACAGACTGGAATCTAATCGAGGGGTTCGGGGTCGTTTATATACAAAATAACAGATACCCCGGGAGGGAGTTACAGACTGGAATCTAATTGAGGGGTTCTGGGTGGTTTATATACAGAATAACAGATACCCCGGGATGGAGTTACAGACTGGAATCTAATCGAGGGGTTCGGGGTGGTTTATATACAGAATAACAGATACCCCGGGGAGGGAGTTACAGACTGGAATCTAATCGAGGGGTTCGGAGGGGTTTATATACAGAATAACAGATACCCCGGGAGGGTGTTACAGACTGGAATCTAATCGAGGGGTTCGGGGGGGTTTATATACAGAATAACAGATACCCGGGTGGGAGTTACAGACTGGAATCTAATCGAGGGGTTCGGGGTGGTTTATATACAGAATAACAGATACCCCGGGAGGGAGTTACAGACTGGAATCTAATCGAGGGGTTCGGGGTGGTTTATATACAGAATAACAGATACCCCGGGGAGGGAGTTACAGACTGGAATCTAATCGAGGGGTTCGGTGGGGTTTATATACAGAATAACAGATACCCCGGGGAGGGAGTTACAGACTGGAATCTAATCGAGGGGTTCGGGGTGGGGTTTATATACAGAATAACAGATACCCCGGGAGAGAGTTACAGACTGGAATCTAATCGAGGGGTTCGTGGGGGGGTTTATATACAGAATAACAGATACCCCGGGGAGGGAGTTACAGACTGGAATCTAATCGAGGGGTTCGTGGGGGGGTTTATATACAGAATAACAGATACCCCGGGGAGGGAGTTAAAGACTGGAAACTAATCGAGGGGTTCGGGGTGGGGTTTATATACAGAATAACAGATACCCCGGGGAGGGAGTTACAGACTGGAATCTAATCGAGGGGTTCGGGGTGGTTTATATACAGAATAACAGATACCCGGGAGGGAGTTACAGACTGGAATCTAATCGAGGGGTTCGGGATGGTTTATATACAGAATAACAGAGACCCCGGGGAGGGAGTTACAGACTGGAATCTAATCGAGGGGTTCGGGGTGGTTTATATACAGAATAACAGATACCCCGGGAGGGAGTTACAGACTGGAATCTAACCGAGGGGTTCCGGGTGGTTTATATACAGAATAACAGATACCCCGGGGAGGGAGTTACAGACTGGAATCTAATCGAGGGGTTCGGGGTCGTTTATATACAGAATAACAGATACCCCGGGAGGGAGTTACAGACTGGAATCTAATTGAGGGGTTCTGGGTGGTTTATATACAGAATAACAGATACCCGGGTGGGAGTTACAGACTGGAATCTAATCGAGGGGTTCGGGGTGGTTTATATACAGAATAACAGATACCCGGGAGGGAGTTACAGACTGGAATCTAATCGAGGGGTTCGGGGTGGGGTTTATATACAGAATAACAGATACCCCGGGAGGGAGTTACAGACTGGAATCTAATCGAGGGGTTCGGGGTGGTTTATATACAGAATAACAGATACCCCGGGGAGGGAGTTACAGACTGGAATCTAATCGAGGGGTTCGGGGTGGTTTATATACAGAATAACAGATACCCGGGGAGGGAGTTACAGACTGGAATCTAATCGAGGGGTTCGGGGTGGTTTATATACAGAATAACAGATACCCCGGGGAGGGAGTTACAGACTGGAATCTAATCGAGGGGTTCGAGGTGGTTTATATACAGAATAACAGATACCCCGGGAGGGAGTTACAGACTGGAATCTAATCGAGGTGTTCGGGGTGGTTTATATACAGAATAACAGATACCCCGGGGAGGGAGTTACAGACTGGAATCTAATCGAGGGGTTCGGGGGGGTTTATATACAGAATAACAGATACCCCGGGAGGGAGTTACAGACTGGAATCTAATCGAGGTGTTCGGGGTGGTTTATATACAGAATAACAGATACCCCGCGGAGGGAGTTACAGACTGGAATCTAATCGAGGGGTTCGGGGGGGTTTATATACAGAATAACAGATACTCCGGGGAGGGAGTTACAGACTGGCATCTAATCGAGGGGTTCGGGGGGGTTTATATACAGAATAACAGATACCCCGGGAGGGAGTTACAGACTGGAATCTAATCGAGGGGTTCGGGGGGGTTTATATACAGAATAACAGATACCCCGGGAGGGAGTTACAGACTGGAATCTAATCGAGGGGTTCGGTGGGGTTTATATACAGAATAACAGATACCCCGGGAGGGAGTTACAGACTGGAATCTAATCGAGGGGTTCGGTGGGGTTTATACACAGAATAACAGATACCCCGGGGAGGGAGTTACAGACTGGAATCTAATCGAGGGGTTCGAGGTGGTTTATATACAGAATAACAGATACCCCGGGAGGGAGTTACAGACTGGAATCTAATCGAGGGGTTCGGGGTGGTTTATATACAGAATAACAGATACCCCGGGGAGGGAGTTACAGACTGGAATCTAATCGAGGGGTTCGGGGGGGTTTATATACAGAATAACAGATACCCCGGGGAGGGAGTTACAGACTGGAATCTAATCGAGGGGTTCGGGGTGGGGTTTACATACAGAATAACAGATACCCCGGGAGGGAGTTACAGACTGGAATCTAATCGAGGGGTTCGGGGTGGTTTATATACGGAATAACAGATACCCCGGGAGGGAGTTACAGACTGGAATCTAATCGAGGGGTTCGGGGGGGTTTATATACAGAATAACAGATACCCCGCGGAGGGAGTTACAGACTGGAATCTAATCGAGGGGTTCGGGGGGGTTTATATACAGAATAACAGATACCCCGGGAGGGAGTTACAGACTGGAATCTAATCGAGGGGTTCGGGGTGGTTTATATACAGAATAACAGATACCCCGGGGAGGGAGTTACAGACTGGAATCTAATCGAGGGGTTCGAGGTGGTTTATATACAGAATAACAGATACCCCGGGAGGGAGTTACAGACTGGAATCTAATCGAGGGGTTCGGGGTGGTTTACATACAGAATAACAGATACCCCGGGGAGGGAGTTACAGACTGGAATCTAATCGAGGGGTTCAGGGTGGTTTACATACAGAATAACAGATACCCCGGGAGGGAGTTACAGACTGGAATCTAATCGAGGGGTTCGGGGTGGGGTTTATATACAGAATAACAGATACCCCGGGAGGGAGTTACGGACTGGAATCTAATCGAGAGGTTCGGGGGGGTTTATATACAGAATAACAGATACCCCGGGAGGGAGTTACAGACTGGAATCTAATCGAGGGGTTCGGGGTGGGGTTTATATACAGAATAACAGATACCCCGGGGAGGGAGTTACAGACTGGAATCTAATCGAGAGGTTCGGGGGGGTTTATATACAGAATAACAGATACCCCGGGAGGGAGTTACAGACTGGAATCTAATCGAGGAGTTCGGGGGGCGGTTTATATACAGAATAACAGATACCCCGGGGAGGGAGTTACTGACTGGAATCTAACCGAGGGGTTCGGGGTGGTTTATATACAGAATAACAGATACCCCGGGGAGGGAATTACAGACTGCAATCTAATCGAGGGGTTCGGGGGGGTTTATATACAGAATAACAGATACCCCGGGGAGGGAGTTACAGACTGGAATCTAATCGAGGAGTTCGGGGGGGGGTTTATATACAGAATAACAGATACCCCGGGGAGGGAGTTACAGACTGGAATCTAATCGAGGGGTTCGGGATGGTTTATATACAGAATAACAGATAGCCCGGGGAGGGAGTTACAGACTGGAATCTAATCGAGGGGTTCGGGGTGGGGTTTACATACAGAATAACAGATACCCCGGGAGGGAGTTACAGACTGGAATCTAATCGAGGGGTTCGGGGTGGTATATATCCGGAATAACAGATACCCCGGGAGGGAGTTACAGACTGGAATCTAATCGAGGGGTTCGGTGGGGTTTATATACAGAATAACAGATACCCCGCGGAGGGAGTTACAGACTGGAATCTAATCGAGGGGTTTGGGGGGGTTTATATACAGAATAACAGATACCCCGGGGAGGGAGTTACAGAGTGGAATATAATCGATGGGTTCGGGGTGGTTTATATACAGAATAACAGATACCCCGGGAGGGAGTTACAGACTGGAATCTAATCGAGGGGTTCAGGGTCGTTTATATACAGAATAACAGATACCCCGGGAGGGAGTTACAGACTGGAATCTAATCGAGGGGTTCGGGGTGGTTTATATACGGAATAACAGATACCCCAGGGAGGGAGTTAAAGACTGGAATCTAATCGAGGGGTTCGGGGTGGGGTTTATATACAGAATAACAGATACTCGGGAGGGAGTTACAGACTGGAATCTAATCGAGGGGATCTGGGTGGTTTATATACAGAATAACAGATACCCCGGGAGGGAGTTACAGACTGGAATCTAATCGAGGGGTTTGGGGGGGTTTATATACAGAATAACAGATACCCCGGGAGGGAGTTACAGACTGGAATCTAATTGAGGGGATCTGGGTGGTTTATATACAGAATAACAGATACCCCGGGAGGGAGTTACAGACTGGAATCTAATCGAGGGGTTCGGGGTCGTTTATATACAGAATAACAGATACCCCGGGAGGGAGTTACAGACTGGAATCTAATTGAGGGGTTCTGGGTGGTTTATATACAGAATAACAGATACCCCGGGATGGAGTTACAGACTGGAATCTAATCGAGGGGTTCGGGGTGGTTTATATACAGAATAACAGATACCCCGGGGAGGGAGTTACAGACTGGAATCTAATCGAGGGGTTCGGGGGGGTTTATATACAGAATAACAGATACCCCGGGAGGGTGTTACAGACTGGAATCTAATCGAGGGGTTCGGGGGGGTTTATATACAGAATAACAGACACCCGGGTGGGAGTTACAGACTGGAATCTAATCGAGGGGCTCGGGGTGGTTTATATACAGAATAACAGATACCCCGGGGAGGGAGTTACAGACTGGAATCTAATCGAGGGGTTCGGGGTGTTTATATACAGAATAACAGATATCCCGGGGAGGGAGTTACAGACTGGAATCGAATCGAGGGGTTCGGGGTGGTTTATATACAGAATAACAGATACCTGGGAGGGTGTTACAGACTGGAATCTAATCGAGGGGTTCAGGGTGGTTTATATACAGAATAACAGATACCCCGGGGAGGGAGTTACAGACTGGAATCTAATCGAGGGGTTCAGGGTGGGGTTTATATACAGAATAACAGATACCCCGGGAGGGAGTTACAGACTGGAATCTAATCGAGGGGTTCGGGGTGGTTTATATACAGAATAACAGATACCCGGGAGGGAGTTACAGACTGGAATCTAATCGAGGGGTTCGGTGTGGTTTATATACAGAATAACAGATACCCCGGGGAGGGAGTTACAGACTGGAATCTACTCGAGGGGTTCGGTGGGGTTTATATACAGAATAACAGATACCCCGGGAGGGAGTTACAGACTGGAATCTAATCGAGGGGTTCGGTGGGGTTTATATACAGAATAACAGATACCCCGGGGAGGGAGTTACAGACTGGAATCTAATCGAGGGGTTCGGTGGGGTTTATATACAGAATAACAGATACCCCGGGAGGGAGTTACAGACTGGAATCTAATCGAGGGGTTCGGGGTGGTTTATATACAGAATAACAGATACCCCGGGGAGGGAGTTACAGACTGGAATCTAATCGAGGGGTTCAGGGTCGTTTATATACAGAATAACAGATACCCCGGGAGGGAGTTACAGACTGGAATCTAATCGAGGGGTTCGGGGGGGTTTATATACAGAATAACAGATATCCCGGGGAGGGAGTTACAGACTGGAATCTAATTGAGGGGTTCGGGGTGGTTTACATACAGAATAACAGATACCCCGGGAGGGAGTTACAGACTGGAATCTAATCGAGGGGTTCGGGGTGGGGTTTATATACAGAATAACAGATACCCCGGGAGGGAGTTACAGACTGGAATCTAATCGAGGGGTTCGGGGTGGTTTATATACAGAATAACAGATACCCCGGGAGGGAGTTACAGACTGGAATCTAATCGAGGGGTTCGGGGTGGTTTATATACAGAATAACAGATACCCCGGGAGGGAGTTACAGACTGGAATCTAATCGAGGGGTTCGGGGTGGGGTTTATATACAGAATAACAGATACTCCGGGGAGGGAGTTACAGACTGGAATCTAATCGAGGGGTTCGGGGGGGGTTTATATACAGAATAACAGATACCCCGGGAGGGAGTTACAGACTGGAATCTAATCGAGAGGTTCGGGGGGGTTTATATACAGAATAACAGATACCCCGGGAGGGAGTTACAGACTGGAATCTAATTGAGGGGATCTGGGTGGTTTATATACAGAATAACAGATACCCCGGGAGGGAGTTACAGACTGGAATCTAATCGAGGGGTTCGGGGTGTGGTTTATATACAGAATAACAGATACCCCGGGAGGGAGTTACAGACTGGAATCTAATCGAGGGGTTCGGGGTGGGGTTTATATACAGAATAACAGATACCCCGGGGAGGGAGTTACAGAGTGGAATCTAATCGAGGGGTTCGGGGTCGTTTATATACAGAATAACAGATACCCCGGGAGGGAGTTACAGACTGGAATCTAATTGAGAGGTTCGGGGTGGGGTTTATATACAGAATAACAGATACCCCGGGGAGGGAGTTACAGACTGGAATCTAATCGAGGGGTTCGGGGGGGTTTATATACAGAATAACAGATACCCCGGGAGGGTGTTACAGACTGGAATCTAATCGAGGGGTTCGGGGGGGTTTATATACAGAATAACAGACACCCGGGTGGGAGTTACAGACTGGAATCTAATCGAGGGGTTTGGGGGGGTTTATATACAGAATAACAGATACCCCGGGGAGGGAGTTACAGACTGGAATCTAATCGAGGGGTTCGGGGTGTTTATATACAGAATAACAGATATCCCGGGGAGGGAGTTACAGACTGGAATCTAATCGAGGGGTTCGGGGTGGTTTATATACAGAATAACAGATACCTGGGAGGGAGTTACAGACTGGAATCTAATCGAGGGGTTCAGGGTGGGGTTTATATACAGAATAACAGATACCCCGGGAGGGAGTTACAGACTGGAATCTAATCGAGGGGTTCGGGGTGGTTTATATACAGAATAACAGATACCCGGGAGGGAGTTACAGACTGGAATCTAATCGAGGGGTTCGGGGTGGTTTATATACAGAATAACAGATACCCCGGGGAGGGAGTTACAGACTGGAATCTACTCGAGGGGTTCGGTGGGGTTTATATACAGAATAACAGATACCCCGGGAGGGAGTTACAGACTGGAATCTAATCGAGGGGTTCGGTTGGGTTTATATACAGAATAACAGATACCCCGGGAGGGAGTTACAGACTGGAATCTAATCGAGGGGTTCGGTGGGGTTTATATACAGAATAACAGATACCCCGGGAGGGAGTTACAGACTGGAATCTAATCGAGGGGTTCGGGGTGGTTTATATACAGAATAACAGATACCCCGGGGAGGGAGTTACAGACTGGAATCTAATCGAGGGGTTCAGGGTCGTTTATATACAGAATAACAGATACCCCGGGGAGGGAGTTACAGACTGGAATCTAATCGAGGGGATCGGTGGGGGGTTTATATACAGAATAACAGATATCCCGGGGAGGGAGTTACAGACTGGAATCTAATTGAGGGGTTCGGGGTGGTTTACATACAGAATAACAGATACCCCGGGAGGGAGTTACAGACTGGAATCTAATTGAGGGGTTCGGGGTGGTTTACATACAGAATAACAGATACCCCGGGGGGGAGTTACAGACTGGAATCTAATCGAGGGGTTCGGGGTGGGGTTTATATACAGAATAACAGATACCCCGGGAGGGAGTTACAGACTGGAATCTAATCGAGGGGTTCGGGGTGGTTTATATACAGAATAACAGATACCCCGGGAGGGAGTTACAGACTGGAATCTAATCGAGGGGTTCGGGGTGGTTTATATACAGAATACCAGATACCCCGGGAGGGAGTTACAGACTGGAATCTAATCGAGGGGTTCGGGGTGGGGTTTATATGCAGAATAACAGATACTCCGGGGAGGGAGTTACAGACTGGAATCTAATCGAGGGGTTCGGGGGGGTTTATATACAGAATAACAGATACCCCGGGAGGGAGTTACAGACCGAAACTAATCGAGAGGTTCGGGGGGGTTTATATACAGAATAACAGATACCCCGGGAGGGAGTTACAGACTGGAATCTAATCGAGGAGTTCGGGGGGGGGGGTTTATATACAGAATAACAGATACCCCGGGGAGGGAGTTACTGACTGGAATCTAACCGAGGGGTTCGGGATGGTTTATATACAGAATAACAGATACCCCGGGGAGGGAATTACAGACTGCAATCTAATCGAGGGGTTCGGGGGGGTTTATATACAGAATAACAGATAGCCCGGGGAGGGAGTTACAGACTGGAATCTAATCGAGGGGTTCGGGGTGGGATTTATATACAGAATAACAGATACCCCGGGACGGAGTTACAGACTGGAATCTAATCG
Organism: Chiloscyllium plagiosum; assembly: GCF_037043375.1. Taxonomy (NCBI): domain Eukaryota; kingdom Metazoa; phylum Chordata; class Chondrichthyes; order Orectolobiformes; family Hemiscylliidae; genus Chiloscyllium; species Chiloscyllium plagiosum. The sequence continues at coordinate 42,233 of NW_028270230.1, read as the reverse complement.
AGGGGTTCGGGGTGGTTTATATCCGGAATAACAGATACCCCGGGAGGGAGTTACAGACTGGAATCTAATCGAGGGGTTCGGGGGGGTTTATATACAGAATAACAGATACCCCGCGGAGGGAGTTACAGACTGGAATCTAATCGAGGGGTTTGGGGGGGTTTATATACAGAATAACAGATACCCCGGGAGGGAGTTACAGACTGGAATCTAATCGAGGGGTTCAGGGTCGTTTATATACAGAATAACAGATATCCCGGGGAGGGAGTTACAGACTGGAATCTAATCGAGGGGTTCGGGGTGGTTTACATACAGAATAACAGATACCCCGGGAGGGAGTTACAGACTGGAATCTAATCGAGGGGTTCGGGGTGGTTTATATACAGAATAACAGATACCCCGGGGAGGGAGTTACAGACTGGAATCTAATCGAGGGGTTCGGGGTAGTTTATATACAGAATAACAGATACCCCGGGGAGGGAGTTACAGACTGGAATCTAATCGAGGGGTTCGGGGTGGTTTATATACAGAATAACAGATACCCCGGGGAGGGAGTTACAGACTGGAATCTAATCGAGAGGTTCGGGGGGGTTTATATACAGAATAACAGATACCCCGGGAGGGAGATACAGACTGGAATCTAATCGAGAGGTTCGGGGTGGTTTATATACAGAATAACAGATACCCCGGGGAGGGAATTACAGACTGCAATCTAATCGAGGGGTTCGGGGGGGTTTATATACAGAATAACAGATACCCCGGGGAGGGAGTTACAGACTGGAATCTAATCGAGGGGTTCAGGGTGGGGTTTACATACAGAATAACAGATACCCCGGGAGGGAGTTACAGACTGGAATCTAATCGAGGGGTTCCGGGTGGTTTATATACGGAATAACAGATACCCCGGGAGGGAGTTACAGACTGGAATCTAATCGAGGGGTTCGGGGGGGTTTATATACAGAATAACAGATACCCCGCGGAGGGAGTTACAGACTGGAATCTAATCGAGGGGTTTGGGGGGGTTTATATACAGAATAACAGATACCCCGGGGAGGGAGTTACAGACTGGAATCTAATCGAGGGGTTCGGGGTGGGGTTTATATACAGAATAACAGATACCCCGGGGAGGGAGTTACAGACTGGAATCTAATCGAGGGGTTCGAGGTGGGGTTTACATACAGAATAACAGATACCCCGGGAGGGAGTTACAGACTGGAATCTAATCGAGGGGTTCGGGGGGTTTATATAGAGAATAGCAGAATTCCCCGTGAGGGGGAGTTACAGACTGGAATCTAATCGAGGGGTTCGGGGTGGTTTATATACAGAAGAACAGATACCCCGGGGAGGGAGTTACAGACTGGAATCTAATCGAGGGGTTCGGGGTGGGGTTTATATACAGAATAACAGATACCCCGGGAGGGAGTTACAGACTGGAATCTAATCGAGGGGTTCGGGGTGGTTTATATACAGAATAACAGATACCCCGGGAGGGAGTTACAGACTGGAATCTTATCGAGGGGTTCGGGGTGGTTTATATACAGAATAACAGATACCCCGGGGAGGGAGTTACAGACTGGAATCTAATCGAGGGGTTCGGGGTGGTTTATATACAGAATAACAGAAACCCCGGGGAGGGAGTTACAGACTGGAATCTAATCGAGCGGATCGGGGTGGTTTATATACAGAATAACAGATACCCCGGGGAGGGAGTTACAGACTGGAATCTAATCGAGGGGTTCGGGGTGGTTTATATACAGAATAACAGATACCCCGGGGAGGGAGTTACAGACTGGAATCTAATCGAGGGGTTCGGGGGGGTTTATATACAGAATAACAGATACCCCGGGAGGGAGTTACAGACTGGAATCTAATCGAGGGGTTCGGGGTGGGGTTTATATACAGAATAACAGATACCCCAGGGAGGGAGTTAAAGACTGGAATCTAATCGAGGGGTTCGGGGTGGGGTTTATATACAGAATAACAGATACCCCGGGGAGGGAGTTACAGACTGGAATCTAATCGAGGGGTTCGGGGTGGGGTTTATATACAGAATAACAGATACCCCGGGGAGGGAGTTACAGACTGGAATCTAATCGAGGGGTTCGGGGTGGGGTTTATATACAGAATAACAGATACCCCGGGAGGGTGTTACAGACTGGAATCCAATCGAGGGGTTCGGGGTGGTTTATATACAGAATAACAGATACCCCGGGGAGGGAGTTAGAGACTGGAATCTAACCGAAGGGTTCGGGGTGGGGTTTATATACAGAATAACAGATACCCGGGGAGGGAGTTACAGACTGGAATCTAATCGAGGGGTTCGGGGTGGTTTATATACAGAATAACAGATACCGCGGGAGGGAGTTACAGACTGGAATCTAATCGAGGGGTTCGGGGTGGTTTATATACAGAATAACAGATACCCCGGGAGTGTGTTACAGACTGGAATCTAATCGAGGGGTTCGGGGTAGGGTTTATATACAGAATAACAGATACCCCGGGAGGGAGTTACAGACTGGAATCTAATCGAGGGGTTCGGGGTGGTTTATATACAGAATAACAGATACCCCGGGGAGGGAGTTACAGACTGGAATCTAATCGAGGGGTTCGGGGTGGGGTTTATATACAGAATAACAGATACCCGGGGAGGGAGTTACAGACTGGAATCTAACCGAAGGGTTCGGGGTGGGGTTTATATACAGAATAACAGATACCCGGGGTGGGAGTTAGAGACTGGAATCTAACCGAAGGGTTCGGGGTGGGGTTTATATACAGAATAACAGATACCCGGGGAGGGAGTTACAGACTGGAATCTAATCGAGGGGTTCGGGGTGGTTTATATACAGAATAACAGATACCGCGGGAGGGAGTTACAGACTGGAATCTAATCGAGGGGTTCGGGGTGGTTTATATACAGAATAACAGATACCCCGGGAGGGAGTTACAGACTGGAATCTAATCGAGGGGTTCGGGGTGGTTTATATACAGAATAACAGATACCCCGGGAGTGTGTTACAGACTGGAATCTAATCGAGGGGTTCGGGGTGGGGTTTATATACAGAATAACAGATACCCCGGAGAGGGAGTTACAGACTGGAATCTAATCGAGGGGTTCGGGGTGGGGTTTATATACAGAATAACAGATACCCCGGGAGGGAGTTACAGACTAGAATCTAATCGAGGGGATCGGGGTGGTTTATATACAGAATAACAGATACCCCGGGGAGGGAGTTACAGACTGGAATCTAATCGAGGGGTTCGGGGGGGTTTATATACAGAATAACAGATACCCCGGGAGGGAGTTACAGACTGGAATCTAATCGAGGGGTTCGGGGTGGTTTATATACAGAATAACACATACCCTGGGAGGGAGTTACAGACTGGAATCTAATCGAGGGGTTCGGGGTTGTGTTTATATACAGAATAACAGATACCCTGGGGAGGGACTTACAGACTGGAATCTAATCGAGGGGTTCGGGGGGTTTTATATACGGAATAACAGATACCCCGGGAGGGAGTTACATACTGGAATCTAATCGAGGGGTTCGGGGTGCGGTTTATATACAGAATAACAGATACCCCGGGGAGGGAGTTACAGACTGGAATCTAATCGAGGGGTTCGGGGTGGTTTATATACAGAATAACAGATACCCCGGGGAGGGAGTTACAGACTGGAATCTAATCGAGGGGTTCGGGGGGTTTTATATACGGAATAACAGATACCCCGGGAGGGAGTTACAGACTGGAATCTAATCGAGGGGTTCGGGGTGGGGTTTATATACAGAATAATAGATACTCCGGGGAGGGAGTTACAGACTGGAATCTAATCGAGGGGTTCGGGGTGGTTTATATACAGAATAACAGATACCCCGGGAGGGAGTTACAGACTGGAATCTAATCGAGGGGTTCGGGGTGTTTTATCGCCAGAATAACAGATACCCCGGGGAGGGAGTTACAGACTGGAATCTAATCGAGGGGTTCGGGGTGGTTTATATACAGAATAACAGATACCCCGGGGAGGGAGTTACAGACTGGAATCTAATCGAGGGGTTCAGGGTGGGGTTTATATACAGAATAACAGATACCCCGGGGAGGGAGTTACAGACTGGAATCTAATCGCAGGGTTCGGGGTGGTTTATATACAGAATAACAGATACCCCGGGGAGGGAGTTACAGACTGGAATCTAATCGAGGGGTTCGGGGTGGTTTATATACAGAATAACAGATACCCCGGGAGGGAGTTACAGACTGGAATCTAATCGAGGGGTTCGGGGGGGTTTATATACAGAATAACAGATACCCCGGGAGGGAGTTACAGACTGGAATCTAATCGTGGGGTTCGGGGTGGGGTTTATATACAGAATAACAGATACCCCGGGAGGGAGTTACAGACTGGAATCTAATCGAGGGGTTCGGGGTGGTTTATATACAGATTAACAGATGCCCCGGGAGGGAGTTACAGATTGGAATCTAATCGAGGGGTTCGGAGTGGTTTATATACAGAATAACAGATACCCCAGGGAGGGAGTTACAGACTGGAATCTAATCGAGGGGTTCGGGGTGGTTTATATACAGAATAACAGATACCCCGGGAGGGAGTTACAGACTGGAATCTAATCGAGGGGTTCGGGGTGGTTTATATACAGATTGACAGATGCCCCGGGAGGGAGTTACAGATTGGAATCTAATCGAGGGGTTCGGAGTGGTTTATATACAGAATAACAGATACCCCAGGGAGGGAGTTACAGACTGGAATCTAATCGAGGGGTTCGGGGTGGTTTATATACAGAATAACAGATACCCCGGGGAGGGAGTTACAGACTGGAATCTAATCGAGGGGTTCGTGGTGGTTTATATACAGAATAACAGATACCCCGGGGAGGGAGTTACAGACTGGAATCTAATCGAGGGGTTCGGGGTGGTTTATATACAGAATAACAGATACCGCGGGAGGGAGTTACAGACTGGAATCTAATCGAGGGGTTCGGGGTGGTTTATATACAGAATAACAGACACCCGGGTGGGAGTTACAGACTGGAATCTAATCGAGGGGTTCGGGGTGGGGTTTATATACAGAATAACAGATACCCCGGGAGTGTGTTACAGACTGGAATCTAATCGAGGGGTTCGGGGTGGGGTTTATATACAGAATAACAGATACCCCGGGGAGGGAGTTACAGACTGGAATCTAATCGAGGGGTTCGGGGTGGTTTATATACAGAATAACAGATACCCTGGGGAGGGAGTTACAGACAGGAATCTAATCGAGGGGATCGGGGTGGGGTTTATATACAGAATAACAGATACCCCGGGGAGGGAGTTACAGACTGGAATCTAATCGAGGGGTTCGGGGTGGTTTATATACAGAATAACAGATACCCCGGGGAGGGAGTTACAGACTGGAATCTAATCGAGGGGTTCGGGGGGGTTTATATACAGAATAACAGATACCCCGGGGAGGGAGTTACAGACTGGAATCTAATCGAGGGGTTCGGGGTGGGGTTTACATACAGAATAACAGATACCCCGGGGAGGGAGTTACAGACTGGAATCTAATCGAGGGGTTCGGGGTGGTTTATATACAGAATAACAGATACCCCGGGAGGGAGTTACAGACTGGAATCTAATCGAGGGGTTCGGGGTGGTTTATATACAGAATAACAGATACCCCGGGGAGGGAGTTACAGACTGGAATCTAATCGAGGGGTTCGGGGGGTTTTATATACGGAATAACAGATACCCCGGGAGGGAGTTACAGACTGGAATCTAATCGAGGGGTTCGGGGTGGGGTTTATATACAGAATAACAGATACCCCGGGGAGGGAGTTACAGACTGGAATCTAATCGAGGGGTTCGGGGGGTTTTATATACGGAATAACAGATACCCCGGGGAGGGAGTTACAGACTGGAATCTAATCGAGGGGTTCGGGGTGGGGTTTATATACAGAATAACAGATACTCCGGGGAGGGAGTTACAGACTGGAATCTAATCGAGGGGTTCGGGGTGGTTTATATACAGAATAACAGATACCCCGGGAGGGAGTTACAGACTGGAATCTAATCGAGGGGTTCGGGGTGGGGTTTATATACAGAAAAACAGATACCCCGGGAGGGAGTTACAGACTGGAATCTAATCGAGGGCTTCGGGTTGGTTTATATACAGAAAAACAGATACCCCGGGGAGGGAGTTACAGACTGGAATCTAATCGAGGGGTTCAGGGGGTTTATATACAGAATAACAGATACCCCGGGAGGGAGTTACAGACTGGAATCTAATCGAGGGGTTCGGGGTGTTTTATCTCCAGAATAACAGATACCCGGGAGGGAGTTACAGACTGGAATCTAATCGAGGGGTTCGGGGTGGTTTATATACAGAATAACAGATACCCCGGGAGGGAGTTACAGACTGGAATCTAATCGAGGGGTTCGGGGGGGTTTATATACAGAATAACAGATACCCCGGGAGGGAGTTACAGACTGGAATCTAATCGAGGGGTTCGGGGTGGGGTTTATATACAGAATAACAGATACCCCAGGGAGGGAGTTAAAGACTGGAATCTAATCGAGGGGTTCGGGGTGGGGTTTATATACAGAATAACAGATACCCCGGGGAGGGAGTTACAGACTGGAATCTAATCGAGGGGTTCGGGGTGGGGTTTATATACAGAATAACAGATACCCCGGGGAGGGAGTTACAGACTGGAATCTAATCGAGGGGTTCGGGGTGGGGTTTATATACAGAATAACAGATACCCCGGGAGGGTGTTACAGACTGGAATCCAATCGAGGGGTTCGGGGTGGTTTATATACAGAATAACAGATACCCCGGGGAGGGAGTTAGAGACTGGAATCTAACCGAAGGGTTCGGGGTGGGGTTTATATACAGAATAACAGATACCCGGGGAGGGAGTTACAGACTGGAATCTAATCGAGGGGTTCGGGGTGGTTTATATACAGAATAACAGATACCGCGGGAGGGAGTTACAGACTGGAATCTAATCGAGGGGTTCGGGGTGGTTTATATACAGAATAACAGATACCCCGGGAGTGTGTTACAGACTGGAATCTAATCGAGGGGTTCGGGGTAGGGTTTATATACAGAATAACAGATACCCCGGGAGGGAGTTACAGACTGGAATCTAATCGAGGGGTTCGGGGTGGTTTATATACAGAATAACAGATACCCCGGGGAGGGAGTTACAGACTGGAATCTAATCGAGGGGTTCGGGGTGGGGTTTATATACAGAATAACAGATACCCGGGGAGGGAGTTACAGACTGGAATCTAACCGAAGGGTTCGGGGTGGGGTTTATATACAGAATAACAGATACCCGGGGTGGGAGTTAGAGACTGGAATCTAACCGAAGGGTTCGGGGTGGGGTTTATATACAGAATAACAGATACCCGGGGAGGGAGTTACAGACTGGAATCTAATCGAGGGGTTCGGGGTGGTTTATATACAGAATAACAGATACCGCGGGAGGGAGTTACAGACTGGAATCTAATCGAGGGGTTCGGGGTGGTTTATATACAGAATAACAGATACCCCGGGAGTGTGTTACAGACTGGAATCTAATCGAGGGGTTCGGGGTGGGGTTTATATACAGAATAACAGATACCCCGGAGAGGGAGTTACAGACTGGAATCTAATCGAGGGGTTCGGGGTGGGGTTTATATACAGAATAACAGATACCCCGGGAGGGAGTTACAGACTAGAATCTAATCGAGGGGATCGGGGTGGTTTATATACAGAATAACAGATACCCCGGGGAGGGAGTTACAGACTGGAATCTAATCGAGGGGTTCGGGGGGGTTTATATACAGAATAACAGATACCCCGGGAGGGAGTTACAGACTGGAATCTAATCGAGGGGTTCGGGGTGGTTTATATACAGAATAACACATACCCTGGGAGGGAGTTACAGACTGGAATCTAATCGAGGGGTTCGGGGTTGTGTTTATATACAGAATAACAGATACCCTGGGGAGGGACTTACAGACTGGAATCTAATCGAGGGGTTCGGGGGGTTTTATATACGGAATAACAGATACCCCGGGAGGGAGTTACATACTGGAATCTAATCGAGGGGTTCGGGGTGCGGTTTATATACAGAATAACAGATACCCCGGGGAGGGAGTTACAGACTGGAATCTAATCGAGGGGTTCGGGGTGGTTTATATACAGAATAACAGATACCCCGGGGAGGGAGTTACAGACTGGAATCTAATCGAGGGGTTCGGGGGGTTTTATATACGGAATAACAGATACCCCGGGAGGGAGTTACAGACTGGAATCTAATCGAGGGGTTCGGGGTGGGGTTTATATACAGAATAATAGATACTCTGGGGAGGGAGTTACAGACTGGAATCTAATCGAGGGGTTCGGGGTGGTTTATATACAGAATAACAGATACCCCGGGAGGGAGTTACAGACTGGAATCTAATCGAGGGGTTCGGGGTGTTTTATCGCCAGAATAACAGATACCCCGGGGAGGGAGTTACAGACTGGAATCTAATCGAGGGGTTCGGGGTGGTTTATATACAGAATAACAGATACCCCGGGGAGGGAGTTACAGACTGGAATCTAATCGAGGGGTTCAGGGTGGGGTTTATATACAGAATAACAGATACCCCGGGGAGGGAGTTACAGACTGGAATCTAATCGCAGGGTTCGGGGTGGTTTATATACAGAATAACAGATACCCCGGGGAGGGAGTTACAGACTGGAATCTAATCGAGGGGTTCGGGGTGGTTTATATACAGAATAACAGATACCCCGGGAGGGAGTTACAGACTGGAATCTAATCGAGGGGTTCGGGGGGGTTTATATACAGAATAACAGATACCCCGGGAGGGAGTTACAGACTGGAATCTAATCGTGGGGTTCGGGGTGGGGTTTATATACAGAATAACAGATACCCCGGGAGGGAGTTACAGACTGGAATCTAATCGAGGGGTTCGGGGTGGTTTATATACAGATTAACAGATGCCCCGGGAGGGAGTTACAGATTGGAATCTAATCGAGGGGTTCGGAGTGGTTTATATACAGAATAACAGATACCCCAGGGAGGGAGTTACAGACTGGAATCTAATCGAGGGGTTCGGGGTGGTTTATATACAGAATAACAGATACCCCGGGAGGGAGTTACAGACTGGAATCTAATCGAGGGGTTCGGGGTGGTTTATATACAGATTGACAGATGCCCCGGGAGGGAGTTACAGATTGGAATCTAATCGAGGGGTTCGGAGTGGTTTATATACAGAATAACAGATACCCCAGGGAGGGAGTTACAGACTGGAATCTAATCGAGGGGTTCGGGGTGGTTTATATACAGAATAACAGATACCCCGGGGAGGGAGTTACAGACTGGAATCTAATCGAGGGGTTCGTGGTGGTTTATATACAGAATAACAGATACCCCGGGGAGGGAGTTACAGACTGGAATCTAATCGAGGGGTTCGGGGTGGTTTATATACAGAATAACAGATACCGCGGGAGGGAGTTACAGACTGGAATCTAATCGAGGGGTTCGGGGTGGTTTATATACAGAATAACAGACACCCGGGTGGGAGTTACAGACTGGAATCTAATCGAGGGGTTCGGGGTGGGGTTTATATACAGAATAACAGATACCCCGGGAGTGTGTTACAGACTGGAATCTAATCGAGGGGTTCGGGGTGGGGTTTATATACAGAATAACAGATACCCCGGGGAGGGAGTTACAGACTGGAATCTAATCGAGGGGTTCGGGGTGGTTTATATACAGAATAACAGATACCCTGGGGAGGGAGTTACAGACAGGAATCTAATCGAGGGGATCGGGGTGGGGTTTATATACAGAATAACAGATACCCCGGGGAGGGAGTTACAGACTGGAATCTAATCGAGGGGTTCGGGGTGGTTTATATACAGAATAACAGATACCCCGGGGAGGGAGTTACAGACTGGAATCTAATCGAGGGGTTCGGGGGGGTTTATATACAGAATAACAGATACCCCGGGGAGGGAGTTACAGACTGGAATCTAATCGAGGGGTTCGGGGTGGGGTTTACATACAGAATAACAGATACCCCGGGGAGGGAGTTACAGACTGGAATCTAATCGAGGGGTTCGGGGTGGTTTATATACAGAATAACAGATACCCCGGGAGGGAGTTACAGACTGGAATCTAATCGAGGGGTTCGGGGTGGTTTATATACAGAATAACAGATACCCCGGGGAGGGAGTTACAGACTGGAATCTAATCGAGGGGTTCGGGGGGTTTTATATACGGAATAACAGATACCCCGGGAGGGAGTTACAGACTGGAATCTAATCGAGGGGTTCGGGGTGGGGTTTATATACAGAATAACAGATACCCCGGGGAGGGAGTTACAGACTGGAATCTAATCGAGGGGTTCGGGGGGTTTTATATACGGAATAACAGATACCCCGGGGAGGGAGTTACAGACTGGAATCTAATCGAGGGGTTCGGGGTGGGGTTTATATACAGAATAACAGATACTCCGGGGAGGGAGTTACAGACTGGAATCTAATCGAGGGGTTCGGGGTGGTTTATATACAGAATAACAGATACCCCGGGAGGGAGTTACAGACTGGAATCTAATCGAGGGGTTCGGGGTGGGGTTTATATACAGAAAAACAGATACCCCGGGAGGGAGTTACAGACTGGAATCTAATCGAGGGCTTCGGGTTGGTTTATATACAGAAAAACAGATACCCCGGGGAGGGAGTTACAGACTGGAATCTAATCGAGGGGTTCAGGGGGTTTATATACAGAATAACAGATACCCCGGGAGGGAGTTACAGACTGGAATCTAATCGAGGGGTTCGGGGTGTTTTATCTCCAGAATAACAGATACCCGGGAGGGAGTTACAGACTGGAATCTAATCGAGGGGTTCGGGGTGGTTTATATACAGAATAACAGATACCCCGGGAGGGAGTTACAGACTGGAATCTAATCGAGGGGTTCGGGTTGGGGTTTATATACAGAATAACAGATACCCCGGGAGGGAGTTACAGACTGGAATCTAATTGAGGGGTTCGGGGTGGGGTTTATATACGGAATAACAGATACCCCGGGAGGGAGTTACAGACTGGAATCTAATCGAGGGGTTCGGGGTGGGGTTTATATACAGAATAACAGATACCCCGGGAGGGAGTTACAGACTGGAATCTAATCGAGGGGTTCGGGGTGGTTTATATACAGATTAAAAGATGCCCCGGGAGGGAGTTACAGATTGGAATCTAATCGAGGGGTTCGGGGTGGTTTATATACAGAATAACAGATACCCCGGGAGGGAGTTACAGATTGGAATCTAATCGAGGGGTTCGGGGGGGTTTATATACAGAATAACAGTTACCCCGGGAGGGAGTTACAGACTGGAATCTAATCGAGGGGTTCGTGGTGGTTTATATACAGAATAACAGATACCCCGGGAGGGAGTTACAGACTGGAATCTAATCGAGGGGTTCGGGGTGGGGTTTATATACAGAATAACAGATACCCCGGGATGGAGTTACAGACTGGAATCTAATCGAGGGGTTCGGGGTGGTTTATATACAGAATAACAGATACCCCGGGGAGGGAGTTACAGACTGGAATCTAATCGAGGGGTTCGTGGTGGTTTATATACAGAATAACAGATACCCCGGGAGGGAGTTACAGACTGGAATCTAATCGAGGGGTTCGGGGTGGTTTATATACAGAATAACAGATACCCCGGGAGGGAGTTACAGACTGGAATCTAATCGAGGGGTTCGGGGTGGTTTATATACAGAATAACAGATACCCCGGGAGGGAGTTACAGACTGGAATCTAATCGAGGGGTTCGGGGTGGTTTATATACAGAATAACAGATACCCCGGGAGGGAGTTTCAGACTGGAATCTAATCGAGGGGTTCGGGGTGGGGTTTATATACAGAATAACTGATAACCCGGGGAGGGAGTTACAGACTGGAATCTAATCGAGGGGTTCGGGGTGGTTTATATACAGAATAACAGATACCCCGGGGAGGGAGTTACAGACTGGAATCTAATCGAGGGGTTCGGGGTGGTTTATATACAGAATAACAGATACCCCGGGGAGGGAGTTACAGACTGGAATCTAATCGAGGGGTTCGGGGTGGTTTATATACAGAATAACAGATACCCCGGGGAGGGAGTTACAGACTGGAATCTAATCGAGGGGTTCGGGGGGGTTTATATACAGAATAACAGATACCCCGGGGAGGGAGTTACAGACTGGAATCTAATCGAGGGGTTCGGGGTGGTTTATATACAGAATAACAGATACCCCGGGAGGGAGTTACAGACTGGAATCTAATCGAGGGGTTCGGGGTGGTTTATATACAGAATAACAGATACCCCGGGAGGGAGTTACAGACTGGAATCTAATCGAGGGGTTCGGGGGGGGTTTATATACAGAATAACAGATACCCCGGGGAGGGAGTTACAGACTGGAATCTAATCGTGGGGTTCGGGGTGGGGTTTATATACAGAATAACAGATACCCCGGGGAGGGAGTTACAGACTGGAATCTAATCGAGGGGTTCGGGGTGGGGTTTATATACAGAATAACAGATACCCCGGGAGGGAGTTACAGACTGGAATCTAATCGAGGGGTTCGGGGTGGTTTATATACAGAATAACAGATACCCCGGGAGGGAGTTACAGACTGGAATCTAATCGAGGGGTTCGGGGTGGGGTTTATATACAGAATAACAGATACCCCGGGGAGGGAGTTACAGAGTGGAATCTAATCGAGGGGTTCGGGGGGGGTTTATATACAGAATAACAGATACCCCGGGGAGGGAGTTACAGACTGGAATCTAATCGAGGGGTTCGGGGTGGTTTATATACAGAATAACAGATACCCCGGGAGGGAGTTACAGACTGGAATCTAATCGAGGGGTTCAGGGTGGGGTTTATATACAGAATAACAGATACCCCGGGGAGGGAGTTACAGAGTGGAATCTAATCGAGGGGTTCGGGGTGGTTTATATACAGAATAACAGATACCCCGGGAGGGAGTTACAGACTGGAATCTAATCGAGGGGTTCGGGATGGTTTATATACAGAATAACAGATACCGCGGGGAGGGAGTTACAGACTGGAATCTAATCGAGGGGTTCGGGGTGGGGTTTACATACAGAATAACAGATACCCCGGGAGGGAGTTACAGACTGGAATCTAATCGAGGGGTTCGGGGTGGGGTTTACATACAGAATAACAGATACCCCGGGAGGGAGTTACAGACTGGAATCTAATCGAGGGGTTCGGGGTGGTTTATATCCGGAATAACAGATACCCCGGGAGGGAGTTACAGACTGGAATCTAATCGAGGGGTTCGGGGGGGTTTATATACAGAATAACAGATACCCCGCGGAGGGAGTTACAGACTGGAATCTAATCGAGGGGTTCGGGGTGGGGTTTACATACAGAATAACAGATACCCCGGGAGGGAGTTACAGACTGGAATCTAATCGAGGGGTTCGGGGTGGTTTATATCCGGAATAACAGATACCCCGGGAGGGAGTTACAGACTGGAATCTAATCGAGGGGTTCGGGGGGGTTTATATACAGAATAACAGATACCCCGCGGAGGGAGTTACAGACTGGAATCTAATCGAGGGGTTTGGGGGGGTTTATATACAGAATAACAGATACCCCGGGAGGGAGTTACAGACTGGAATCTAATCGAGGGGTTCAGGGTCGTTTATATACAGAATAACAGATATCCCGGGGAGGGAGTTACAGACTGGAATCTAATCGAGGGGTTCGGGGTGGTTTACATACAGAATAACAGATACCCCGGGAGGGAGTTACAGACTGGAATCTAATCGAGGGGTTCGGGGTGGTTTATATACAGAATAACAGATACCCCGGGAGGGAGGTACAGACTGGAATCTAATCGAGAGGTTCGGGGGGGTTTATATACAGAATAACAGATACCCCGGGAGGGAGATACAGACTGGAATCTAATCGAGAGGTTCGGGGTGGTTTATATACAGAATAACAGATACCCCCGGGAGGGAGTTACAGACTGGAATCTAATCGAGGGGTTCGGGGGGGTTTATATACAGAATAACAGATACCCCGGGGAGGGAGTTACAGACTGGAATCTAATCGAGGGGTTCAGGGTGGGGTTTACATACAGAATAACAGATACCCCGGGAGGGAGTTACAGACTGGAATCTAATCGAGGGGTTCCGGGTGGTTTATATACGGAATAACAGATACCCCGGGAGGGAGTTACAGACTGGAATCTAATCGAGGGGTTCGGGGGGGTTTATATACAGAATAACAGATACGCCGCGGAGGGAGTTACAGACTGGAATCTAATCGAGGGGTTTGGGGGGGTTTATATACAGAATAACAGATACCCCGGGAGGGAGTTACAGACTGGAATCTAATCGAGGGGTTCGGGGTGGGGTTTATATACAGAATAACAGATACCCCGGGGAGGGAGTTACAGACTGGAATCTAATCGAGGGGTTCGAGGTGGGGTTTACATACAGAATAACAGATACCCCGGGAGGGAGTTACAGACTGGAATCTAATCGAGGGGTTCGGGGGGTTTATATAGAGAATAACAGAATTCCCCGTGAGGGGGAGTTACAGACTGGAATCTAATCGAGGGGTTCGGGGTGGTTTATATACAGAATAACAGATACCCCGGGGAGGGAGTTACAGACTGGAATCTAATCGAGGGGTTCGGGGTGGTTTATATACAGAATAACAGATACCCCGGGGAGGGAGTTACAGACTGGAATCTAATCGAGGGGTTCGGGGTGGTTTATATACAGAATAACAGAAACCCCGGGGAGGGAGTTACAGACTGGAATCTAATCGAGCGGATCGGGGTGGTTTATATACAGAATAACAGATACCCCGGGGAGGGAGTTACAGACTGGAATCTAATCGAGGGGTTTGGGGTGGTTTATATACGGAATAACAGATACCCCAGGGAGGGAGTTAAAGACTGGAATCTAATCGAGGGGTTCGGGGTGGGGTTTATATACAGAATAACAGATACTCGGGAGGGAGTTACAGACTGGAATCTAATCGAGGGGTTCGGGGTGGTTTATATACAGAATAACAGATACCCCGGGAAGGAGTTACAGACTGGAATCTAATCGAGGGGTTCGGGGTGGTTTATATACAGAATAACAGTTACCCCGGGAGGGAGTTACAGACTGGAATCTACTCGAGGGGTTCGGGGTGGGGTTTATATACAGAATAACAGATACCCCGGGGAGGGAGTTACAGACTGGAATCTAATCGAGGGGTTCGGGGTGGGGTTTATATACAGAATAACAGATACCCCGGGAGGGTGTTACAGACTGGAATCCAATCGAGGGGTTCGGGGTGGTTTATATACAGAATAACAGATACCCCGGGGAGGGAGTTAGAGACTGGAATCTAACCGAAGGGTTCGGGGTGGGGTTTATATACAGAATAACAGATACCCGGGGAGGGAGTTACAGACTGGAATCTAATCGAGGGGTTCGGGGTGGTTTATATACAGAATAACAGATACCCCGGGAGTGTGTTACAGACTGGAATCTAATCGAGGGGTTCGGGGTGGGGTTTATATACAGAATAACAGATACCCGGGGAGGGAGTTAGAGACTGGAATCTAACCGAAGGGTTCGTGGTGGGGTTTATATACAGAATAACAGATACCCGGGGAGGGAGTTAGAGACTGGAATCTAACCGAAGGGTTCGGGGTGGGGTTTATATACAGAATAACAGATACCCGGGGAGGGAGTTACAGACTGGAATCTAATCGAGGGGTTCGGGGTGGTTTATATACAGAATAACAGATACCGCGGGAGGGAGTTACAGACTGGAATCTAATCGAGGGGTTCGGGGTGGTTTATATACAGAATAACAGATACCCCGGGAGTGTGTTACAGACTGGAATCTAATCGAGGGGTTCGGGGTGGGGTTTATATACAGAATAACAGATACCCCGGAGAGGGAGTTACAGACTGGAATCTAATCGAGGGGTTCGGGGTGGGGTTTATATACAGAATAACAGATACCCCGGGAGGGAGTTACAGACTAGAATCTAATCGAGGGGATCGGGGTGGTTTATATACAGAATAACAGATACCCCGGGGAGGGAGTTACAGACTGGAATCTAATCGAGGGGTTCGGGGGGGTTTATATACAGAATAACAGATACCCCGGGAGGGAGTTACAGACTGGAATCTAATCGAGGGGTTCGGGGTGGTTTATATACAGAATAACAGATACCCCGGGGAGGGAGTTACAGACTGGAATCTAATCGAGGGGTTCGGGATGGGGTTTATATACAGGATAACAGATACCCCGGGAGGGAGTTACAGACTGGAATCTAATCGAGGGGTTCGGGGTTGTGTTTATATACAGAATAACAGATACCCTGGGGAGGGACTTACAGACTGGAATCTAATCGAGGGGTTCGGGGGGTTTTATATACAGAATAACAGATACCCCGGGAGGGAGTTACATATTGGAATCTAATCGAGGGGTTCGGGGTGGGGTTTATATACAGAATAACAGATACCCCGGGGAGGGAGTTACAGACTGGAATCTAATCGAGGGGTTCGGGGTGGTTTATATACAGAATAACAGATACCCCGGGGAGGGAGTTACAGACTGGAATCTAATCGAGGGGTTCGGGGGGTTTTATATACGGAATAACAGATACCCCGGGAGGGAGTTACAGACTGGAATCTAATCGAGGGGTTCGGGGTGGGGTTTATATACAGAATAACAGATACTCCGGGGAGGGAGTTACAGACTGGAATCTAATCGAGGGGTTCGGGGTGGTTTATATACAGAATAACAGATACCCCGGGAGGGAGTTACAGACTGGAATCTAATCGAGGGGTTCGGGGTGGTTTATATACAGAATAACAGATACCCCGGGAGGGAGTTACAGACTGGAATCTAATCGAGGGGTTCGGGGTGTTTTATCGCCAGAATAACAGATACCCCGGGGAGGGAGTTACAGACTGGAATCTAATCGAGGGGTTCGGGGTGGTTTATATACAGAATAACAGATACCCCGGGGAGGGAGTTACAGACTGGAATCTAATCGAGGGGTTCAGGGTGGGGTTTATATACAGAATAACAGATACCCCGGGGAGGGAGTTACAGACTGGAATCTAATCGCAGGGTTCGGGGTGGTTTATATACAGAATAACAGATACCCCGGGGAGGGAGTTACAGACTGGAATCTAATCGAGGGGTTCGGGGTGGTTTATATACAGAATAACAGATACCCCGGGAGGGAGTTACAGACTGGAATCTAATCGTGGGGTTCGGGGTGGGGTTTATATACAGAATAACAGATACCCCGGGAGGGAGTTACAGACTGGAATCTAATCGAGGGGTTCGGGGTGGTTTATATACAGATTAACAGATGCCCCGGGAGGGAGTTACAGATTGGAATCTAATCGAGGGGTTCGGAGTGGTTTATATACAGAATAACAGATACCCCAGGGAGGGAGTTACAGACTGGAATCTAATCGAGGGGTTCGGGGTGGTTTATATACAGAATAACAGATACCCCGGGAGGGAGTTACAGACTGGAATCTAATCGAGGGGTTCGGGGTGGTTTATATACAGATTGACAGATGCCCCGGGAGGGAGTTACAGATTGGAATCTAATCGAGGGGTTCGGAGTGGTTTATATACAGAATAACAGATACCCCAGGGAGGGAGTTACAGACTGGAATCTAATCGAGGGGTTCGGGGTGGTTTATATACAGAATAACAGATACCCCGGGGAGGGAGTTACAGACTGGAATCTAATCGAGGGGTTCGTGGTGGTTTATATACAGAATAACAGATACCCCGGGGAGGGAGTTACAGACTGGAATCTAATCGAGGGGTTCGGGGTGGTTTATATACAGAATAACAGATACCGCGGGAGGGAGTTACAGACTGGAATCTAATCGAGGGGTTCGGGGGGGTTTATATACAGAATAACAGATACCCCGGGGAGGGAGTTACAGACTGGAATCTAATCGAGGGGTTCGGGGTGGGGTTTACATACAGAATAACAGATACCCCGGGGAGGGAGTTACAGACTGGAATCTAATCGAGGGGTTCGGGGTGGTTTATATACAGAATAACAGATACCCCGGGAGGGAGTTACAGACTGGAATCTAATCGAGGGGTTCGGGGTGGTTTATATACAGAATAACAGATACCCCGGGGAGGGAGTTACAGACTGGAATCTAATCGAGGGGTTCGGGGGGTTTTATATACGGAATAACAGATACCCCGGGGAGGGAGTTACAGACTGGAATCTAATCGAGGGGTTCGGGGTGGGGTTTATATACAGAATAACAGATACTCCGGGGAGGGAGTTACAGACTGGAATCTAATCGAGGGGTTCGGGGTGGTTTATATACAGAATAACAGATACCCCGGGAGGGAGTTACAGACTGGAATCTAATCGAGGGGTTCGGGGTGTTTTATCTCCAGAATAACAGATACCCGGGAGGGAGTTACAGACTGGAATCTAATCGAGGGGTTCGGGGTGGTTTATACACAGAATAACAGATACCCCGGGAGGGAGTTACAGACTGGAATCTAATTGAGGGGTTCGGGGTGGGGTTTATATACAGAATAACAGATACCCCGAAGAGGGAGTTACAGACTGGAATCTAATCGCGGGGTTCGGGGTGGTTTATATACGGAATAACAGATACCCCGGGAGGGAGTTACAGACTGGAATCTAATCGAGGGGTTCGGGGTGGTTTATATACAGATTAAAAGATGCCCCGGGAGGGAGTTACAGATTGGAATCTAATCGAGGGGTTCGGGGTGGTTTATATACAGAATAACAGATACCCCGGGAGGGAGTTACAGATTGGAATCTAATCGAGGGGTTCGGGGGGGTTTATATACAGAATAACAGTTACCCCGGGAGGGAGTTACAGACTGGAATCTAATCGAGGGGTTCGTGGTGGTTTATATACAGAATAACAGATACCCCGGGAGGGAGTTACAGACTGGAATCTAATCGAGGGGTTCGGGGTGGGGTTTATATACAGAATAACAGATACCCCGGGATGGAGTTACAGACTGGAATCTAATCGAGGTGTTCGGGGTGGTTTATATACAGAATAACAGATACCCCGGGGAGGGAGTTACAGACTGGAATCTAATCGAGGGGTTCGTGGTGGTTTATATACAGAATAACAGATACCCCGGGAGGGAGTTACAGACTGGAATCTAATCGAGGGGTTCGGGGTGGTTTATATGCAGAATAACAGATACCCCGGGAGGGAGTTACAGACTGGAATCTAATCGAGGGGTTCGGGGTGGGGTTTATATACAGAATAACAGATACCCCGGGAGGGAGTTACAGACTGGAATCTAATCGAGGGGTTCGTGGTGGTTTATATACAGAATAACAGATACCCCGGGAGGGAGTTACAGACTGGAATCTAATCGAGGGGTTCGGGGTGGTTTATATACAGAATAACAGATACCCCGGGAGGGAGTTTCAGACTGGAATCTAATCGAGGGGTTCGGGGTGGGGTTTATATACAGAATAACTGATAACCCGGGGAGGGAGTTACAGACTGGAATCTAATCGAGGGGTTTGGGGTGGTTTATATACAGAATAACAGATACCCCGGGGAGGGAGTTACAGACTGGAATCTAATCGAGGGGTTCGGGGTGGTTTATATACAGAATAACAGATACCCCGGGGAGGGAGTTACAGACTGGAATCTAATCGAGGGGTTCGGGGTGGTTTATATACAGAATAACAGATACCCCGGGGAGGGAGTTACAGACTGGAATCTAATCGAGGGGTTCGGGGGGGTTTATATACAGAATAACAGATACCCCGGGGAGGGAGTTACAGACTGGAATCTAATCGAGGGGTTCGGGGGGGTTTATATACAGAATAACAGATACCCCGGGAGGGAGTTACAGACTGGAATCTAATCGAGGGGTTCGGGGTGGTTTATATACAGAATAACAGATACCCCGGGGAGGGAGTTACAGACTGGAATCTAATCGAGGGGTTCGGGGTGGTTTATATACAGAATAACAGATACCCCGGGGAGGGAGTTACAGACTGGAATCTAATCGAGGGGTTCGGGGTGGGGTTTATATACAGAATAACAGATACCCCGGGGAGGGAGTTACAGAGTGGAATCTAATCGAGGGGTTCGGGGGGGGTTTATATACAGAATAACAGATACCCCGGGGAGGGAGTTACAGACTGGAATCTAATCGAGGGGTTCGGGGTGGTTTATATACAGAATAACAGATACCCCGGGAGGGAGTTACAGACTGGATTCTAATCGAGGGGTTCAGGGTGGGGTTTATATACAGAATAACAGATACCCCGGGGAGGGAGTTACAGAGTGGAATCTAATCGAGGGGTTCGGGGTGGTTTATATACAGAATAACAGATACCCCGGGAGGGAGTTACAGACTGGAATCTAATCGAGGGGTTCGGGATGGTTTATATACAGAATAACAGATACCACTGGAGGGAGTTACAGACTGGAATCTAATCGAGGGGTTCAGGGTGGGGTTTATATACAGAATAACTGATACCCCGGGGAGGGAGTTACAGACTGGAATCTAATCGAGGGGTTCGTGGGGGGGTTTACATACAGAATAACAGATACCCCGGGGAGGGAGTTAAAGACTGGAAACTAATCGAGGGGTTCGGGGTGGGGTTTACATACAGAATAACAGATACCCCGGGGAGGGAGTTACAGACTGGAATCTAATCGCGGGGTTCGGGGTGGGGTTTATATACAGAATAACAGATACCCCGGGGAGGGAGTTACAGACTGGAATCTAATCGAGGGGTTCGGGATGGTTTATATACAGAATAACAGAGACCCCGGGGAGGGAGTTACAGACTGGAATCTAATCGAGGGGTTCGGGATGGTTTATATACAGAATAACAGAGACCCCGGGGAGGGAGTTACAGACTGGAATCTAATCGAGGGGTTCGGGGTGGGGTTTATATACAGAATAACAGATACCCCGGGAGGGAGTTACAGACTGGAATCTAACCGAGGGGTTCCGGGTGGTTTATATACAGAATAACAGATACCCGGGAGGGAGTTACAGACTGGAATCTAATTGAGGGGTTCGGGGTCGTTTATATACAGAATAACAGATACCCTGGGAGGGAGTTACAGACTGGAATCTAATTGAGGGGTTCGGGGTGGTTTATATACAGAATAACAGATACCCCGGGGAGGGAGTTACAGACTGGAATCTAATCGAGGGGTTCGGGGTGGTTTATATACAGAATAACAGATACCCCGGGGAGGGAGTTACAGACTGGAATCTAATCGAGGGGTTCTGGGTAGTTTATATACAGAATAACAGATACCCCGGGAGGGAGTTACAGACTGGAATCTAATCGAGGGGTTCGGGGTCGTTTATATACAGAATAACAGATACACCGGGAGGGAGTTACAGACTGGAATCTAATCGAGGGGTTCGGGGTCGTTTATATACAGAATAACAGATACCCCGGGGAGGGAGTTACAGACTGGAATCTAATCGAGGGGTTCGGGGTGGGGTTTATATACAGAATAACAGATACCCCGGGGAGGGAGTTACAGACTGGAATCTAACCGAGGGGTTCGGGGGGGTTTATATACAGAATAACAGATACCCTGGGAGGGAGTTACAGACTGGAATCTAATTGAGGGGTTCGGGGTGGTTTATATACAGAATAACAGATACCCCGGGGAGGGAGTTACAGACTGGAATCTAATCGAGGGGTTCGGGATGGTTTATATACAGAATAACAGATACCCCGGGGAGGGAGTTACAGACTGGAATCTAATCGAGGGGTTCGGGGGGGTTTATATACAGAATAACAGATACCCCGGGAGGGTGTTACAGACTGGAATCTAATCGAGGGGTTCGGGGGGGTTTATTTTCAGAATAACAGATACCCGGGTGGGAGTTACAGACTGGAATCTAATCGAGGGGTTCGGGGTGGTTTATATACAGAATAACAGATACCCCGGGGAGGGAGTTACAGACAGGAATCTAATCGAGGGGTTCGGGGTGGTTTATATACAGAATAACAGATACCCGGGTGGGAGTTACAGACAGGAATCTAATCGAGGGGTTCGGGGTGGTTTATACACAGAATAACAGATACCCCGGGGAGGGAGTTACAGACAGGAATCTAATCGAGGGGTTCGGTGGGGTTTATATACAGAATAACAGATACCCCGGGGAGGAAGTTACAGACTGGAATCTAATCGAGGGGTTCGGGGTGGTTTATATACAGAATAACAGATACCCCGGGGAGGGAGTTACAGACTGGAATCTAATCGAGGGGTTCGGGGTGGGGTTTATATACAGAATAACAGATACCCCGGGAGGGAGTTACAGACTGGAATCTAATCGAGGGGTTCGGGGGGGGTTTATATACAGAATAACAGATACCCCGGGAGGGAGTTACAGACTGGAATCTAATCGAGGGGTTCGGGGTGGTTTATATACAAGAATAACAGATACCCCGGGGAGGGAGTTACAGACTGGAATCTAATCGAGGGGTTCGGGGGGGTTTATATACAGAATAACAGATACCCCGGGGAGGGAGTTACAGACTGGAATCTAATCGAGGGTTTTGGGGTGGTTTATATACAGAATAACAGATACCCCGGGGAGGGAGTTACAGACTGGAATCTAATCGAGGGGTTTGGGGTGGTTTATATACAGAATAACAGATACCCAGGGGAGGGAGTTACAGACTGGAATCTAATCGAGGGGTTCGGGGTGGTTTATATACAGAATAACAGATACCCCGGGGAGGGAGTTACAGACTGGAATCTAATCGAGGGGTTCGGGGTGGTTTATATACAGAATAACAGATACCCCGGGGAGGGAGTTACAGATGGAATCTAATCGAGGGGTTCGGGGTGGGTTATATACAGAATAACAGATACCCCGGGGAGGGAGTTACAGACTGGAATCTAATCGAGGGGTTCGGGGTGGTTTATATACAGAATAACAGATACCCCGGGAGGGAGTTACAGACTGGAATCTAATCGAGGGGTTCGGGGTGGTTTATATACAAGAATAACAGATACCCCGGGGAGGAAGTTACAGACTGGAATCTAATTGAGGGGTTCGGGGTGGGGTTTATATACAGAATAACAGATACCCCGGGGAGGGAGTTACAGACTGGAACCTAATCGAGGGGTTCGGGGTGGTTTATATACAGAATAACAGATACCCCGGGGAGGGAGTTACAGACTGGAATCTAATCGAGGGGTTCGGGGGGGTTTATATACAGAATAACAGATACCCCGGGGAGGGAGTTACAGACTGGAATCTAATTGAGGGGTTCGGGGTGGGTTATATACAGAATAACAGATACCCCGGGGAGGGAGTTCCAGACTGGAATCTAATCGAGGGGTTTGGGGTGGTTTATATACAGAATAACAGATACCCCGGGAGGGAGTTACAGACTGGAATCTAATCGAGGGGTTCGGGGTGGTTTATATACAGAATAACAGATACCCCGGGGAGGGAGTTACAGACTGGAATCTAATCGAGGGGTTCGGGGTGGGGTTTATATACAGAATAACAGATACCCCGGGAGGGAGTTACAGACTGGAATCTAATCGAGGGGTTCGGGGTGGTTTATATACAGAATAACAGATACCCCGGGAGGGAGTTACAGACTGTAATCTAATCGAGGTGTTCGGGGTGGTTTATATACAGAATAACAGATACCCGGGAGGGAGTTACAGACTGGGATCTAATCGAGGGGTTTGGGATGGTTTATATACAGAATAACAGATACCCCGGGAGGGAGTTACAGACTGGAATCTAATTGAGGGGTTCGGGGTGGTTTATATACAGAATAACAGATACCCCGGGGAGGGAGTTACAGACTGGAATCTAATCGAGGGGTTCGGGGTGGTTTATATACAGAATAACAGATACCTCGGGGAGGGGGTTACAGACTGGAATCTAATCGAGGGGTTCGGGGTGGTTTATATACAGAATAACAGATACCCCGGGGAGGGAGTTACAGACTGGAATCTAATCGAGGGGTTCGGGGTGGTTTATATACAGAATAACAGATACCTCGGGGAGGGGGTTACAGACTGGAATCTAATCGAGGGGTTCGGGGGGGTTTATATACAGAATAACAGATACCCCGTGAGGGGGAGTTACAGACTGGAATCTAATCGAGGGGTTCGGGGTGGTTTATATACAGAATAACAGATACCCCGGGGAGGGAGTTACAGACTGGAATCTAATCGAGGGGTTCGGGGTGGGGTTTATATACAGAATAACAGATACCCCGGGGAGGGAGTTACAGACTGGAATCTAATCGAGGGGTTCGGGGTGGTTTATATACAGAATAACAGATACCCCGGGAGGGCGTTACAGACTGGAATCTAATCGAGGGGTTCGGGGTGGTTTATATACAGAATAACAGATACCCCGGGGAGGGAGTTACAGACTGGAATCTAATCGAGGGGTTCGGGGTGGTTTATATACAGAATAACAGATACCCCGGGGAGGGAGTTACAGACTGGAATCTAATCGAGGGGTTCGGGGTGGTTTATATACAGAATAACAGATACCCCGGGAGGGAGTTACAGACTGGAATCTAATCGAGGGGTTCGGGGGGGGGGTTTATATACAGAGTAACAGATACCCCGGGAGGGCGTTACAGACTGGAATCTAATCGAGGGGTTCGGGG
>NW_028270230.1:0-12500 GCF_037043375.1 Chiloscyllium plagiosum | reverse complement strand
AACAGGCATTGTCCTGTCCCAGTTGGGTTAGGTTGTAACTCGGGAGTGGCTTCCAGGAGGGACACTCACCAGGGCATGACCCAAGCGGGGCTGGGTGGTACAGGGAAAGGTTATGGGGGTCATTTTCCTTGCAAGGCTGAGAGGTGACCCTTGGAGAGGGTTAGAAAGTCAACCCACCCTAACCTACACATCCCTGGGCACTATGGGACACTGTCCCCACTGCCAACCCACCCTAACCTACACATCCCTGGGGCACTATGGGACACTGTCCCCACGGCCAACCCACCCTAACCTACACATCCCTGGGCACTATGGGACACTGTCCCCACGGCCAACCCACCCTGACCTACACATCCCTGGGCACTACGGGACACTGTCCCCACGGCCAACCCACCCTAACCTACACATCCCTGGGCACTATGGGACACTGTCCCCACGGCCAACCCACCCTAACCTACACATCCCTGGGCACTATGGGACACTGTCCCCACGGCCGACCCACCCTAACCTACACATCCCTGGGCACTATGGGACACTGTCCCCACGGCCGACCCACCCTAACCTACACATCCCTGGGGCACTATGGGACACTGTCCCCACTGCCAACCCACCCTAACCTACACATCCCTGGGGCACTATGGGACACTGTCCCCACGGCCAACCCACCCTAACCTACACATCCCTGGGCACTATGGGACACTGTCCCCACGGCCAACCCACCCTGACCTACACATCCCTGGGCACTACGGGACACTGTCCCCACGGCCAACCCACCCTAACCTACACATCCCTGGGCACTATGGGACACTGTCCCCACGGCCAACCCACCCTAACCTACACATCCCTGGGCACTATGGGACACTGTCCCCACGGCCGACCCACCCTAACCTACACATCCCTGGGCACTATGGGACACTGTCCCCACGGCCGACCCACCCTAACCTACACATCCCTGGGGCACTATGGGACACTGACGCCACGGCCAACCCACCCTAACCTACACATCGCGGGGCACTATGGGACACTGTCCCCATGGCCAACCCACCCTGACCTACACATCCCTGGGCACTATGGGACACTGTCCCCACGGCCAACCCACCCTGACCTACACATCTCTGGGCACTATGGGACACTGTCCTCACGGCCAACCCACCCTAACCTACACATCCCTGGGCACTATGGGACACTGTCCCCACGGCCAACCCACCCTAACCTACACATCCCTGGGCACTATGGGACACTGTCCTCACGGCCAACCCACCCTAACCTACACATCCCTGGGCACTATGGGACACTGTCCTCACGGCCAACCCACCCTAACCTACACATCCCTGGGCACTATGGGACACTGTCCTCACGGCCAACCCACCCTAACCTACACATCCCTGGGCACTATGGGACACTGTCCCCACGGCCGACCCACCCTAACCTACACATCCCTGGGCACTATGGGACACTGTCCTCACGGCCAACCCACCCTAACCTACACATCCCTGGGCACTATGGGACACTGTCCCCACGGCCAACCCACCCTAACCTACACATCCCTGGGGCACTATGGGACACTGTCCCCACGGCCAACCCACCCTAACCTACACATCCCTGGGCACTATGGGACACTGTCCCCACGGCCAACCCACCCTAACCTACATATCCCTGGGCACTATGGGACAATTTCCCCACGGCCAACCCACCCTGACCTACACATCCCTGGGCACTATGGGACACTTGCCCATGGCCAACCCACCCTTACCTAGGTGAATGTGTGTGGGGATGGAGGTGATAGGTCAGAGAGGAGGGTTGGGTGGATAGGTGGGAAGGGAGATAGGCAGGTAGGACAGGTCATGGGGACAGTGCTGAGCTGGAAGGTTGGAACTGGGGTAAGGTGGGGGAAGGGAGAATGAGGAAGCTGTTGAAATCCACATTGATGCCCTGGGGTTGAAGTGTTCCGAGGCGGAAGATGAGGCGTTCTTCCTCCAGGCATCTGGTGGTGAGGGAGCGGCGGTGAAGGAGGCCCAG
The DNA here is from genome assembly GCF_037043375.1 of Chiloscyllium plagiosum. Taxonomy (NCBI): domain Eukaryota; kingdom Metazoa; phylum Chordata; class Chondrichthyes; order Orectolobiformes; family Hemiscylliidae; genus Chiloscyllium; species Chiloscyllium plagiosum. Next base: position 10,481 of record NW_028270230.1, on the reverse strand, counting down.
GACCTCCATGTCCTCGGCAGAGTGGGAGGGGGAGTTGAAATGTTGGGCCACGGGGCGGTGTGGTTGATTGGTGCGGGTGTCCCGGAGATGTTCCCTAAAGCGCTCTCTGCTAGGAGGCGCCCAGTTTCCCCAATGTAGAGGAGACCGCACCGGGAGCAACGGATACAATAAATGATACTGGTGGGATGTGCAGGTAAAACTTTGATGGATGTGGAAGGCTCCTTTCGGGCCTTGGATTGTGGTGACGCAGGGGGGGAGAAGGTGTGGGCGCAGGTTTTGCAGTTCCTGCGGTGTCAGGGGAAGGTTGGGCGTGGGCCTGACCAGGTAGCCACTGTACACCACAGTCCAACACCAGCATCTCCAAATGATGGAGCAGTGCTCCGAAAGCTAGTGCTCCGTTGGTATAACCTGGTGCTTTCCTCGCCAAGCATGCAGGTACAGCAGGTAGTGAAGAAGGCTAATAGCATGCTGGCCTTCATAACAAGAGGGATTGAGTATCGAAGCAAAGAGATCCTTCTGCAGCTGTACAGGGCCCTGGTGAGACCACACCTGGAATACTGTGGGCAGTTCTGGTCTCCAAATTTGAGGAAAGACATCCTGGCTATTGAGGGAGTGCAGCGGAGGTTCGCGAGGTCAATTCTGGAATGGCGGGACTACCTTACGCTGAAAGACTGGAGCGACTGGGCCTGTATACCCTTGAGTTTCGAAGACTGAGAGGGGATCTGATTGAGACGTGCAAGATTATTAAAGGATTGGACACTGTGGAGACAGGAATTCCGCTGATGGGGTGAGAGCCGAACCAGAGGACACAGCTTAAAAATACGGGGTAGACAATTTAGGACAGAGATGAGGAGAAACTTCTTCACCCAGAGAGTGGAATGCTCTGCCCCAGCGGGCAGTGGAGGCCCAGTCTCTGGATTCGTTTAAGAAAGAGTTGGAGAGAGCTCTCAAGGATAGTGGAGTCGAGGGTGACGGGGATAAGGCAGGAACAGGACACTGATTGAGGATGATCAGCCATGATCATATTGAATGGTGGGGCAAGCTCGAAGAGCTGAATGGCCTAATCCTAGAACAAGACATCTATTAAACAGACCGTGGCTGTACCCTGTCTCATTGACGTAAAATAAAAATCACCCAACACCAGGTTATAGCCCAACAGGTTTAATTGGGAGCACACTAGCTTTCGGAGCAACGCTCCTTCATCAGGTGATAGTGGAGGGCTCGATCGTAACACAGAATTTATAGCAAAAAATTTACAGTGCGATGTAACTGAACTTATACATTGGAGAATTGATTTTCTGTTAAGCCTTTAATACAGTGATAGTTTCACTTCTCTCATGTGTAAATCACAGAACCCTTTTTTCTAAACTTGCATTCTCGGGTTAGCTGTTAACAAGGGGTGATAGCTGGACAATACGAAGGTGTTAGCCCCCTGTGTTCTCTGTCTATGACCTGACGTTTAGATCGATTCTAACCTAAGGAGTGAGATAACAGAGCTTTACGTAAATTCACGCAGTTTTTGAGCTCAGAGTTCGACCGGAATGCATGCAGTTTCTGAGCAAAGTGCAGTGTAACTTCTGCAAACCCTCTTATAGGACGAGCCAAACAGAGAACAGCCAGGGAATTCCTAGAGGCCTGGCACTCATCCACAGATTCAATCAATAAGCCCATCGACCTGGACCCACTGCAGCCGACAGCTGGAACTGACAACCGGAAAAGCAGCAGGGACAGGCCACTATAAACGCTGGAGGGAACACCACAGAAGCGCTTCACAGGAGGCTCCCAAGCACCGAGGATGTCACCCAGACAGGGGACGAAACCATCTGCAACACCAATTCCCAGCTCGGGCGAACAGAACCACAACGACGAGGCCCCCCGAGCTACAAATCTTCTCACAAACTTGGAATCCTGCGAAGTACAGATGGGCCCCACAAAATATATGTGTGGTGTGGATCTTTGTGTGTGTGTGTGTGTGTGTGTGTGTGTGTCTCTGTCTGGGTTGGGGGCTGTGAGTGTGAGAAAGCTAGTTTGTTTTAAATTTCAAAAATATACTTTATTCATAAAATACTTTGATGATCCGTACAACATACGTAAATATTCCGTTTCCTTGCGTACCGAAACAGAGTGATCATTCCTATTTACGGGTCTGTACGGTTACATTTTTAGCCGAGGGCGTCAGCAGAGCCCACATGACTGCGCAGGGGGCCCCCTGCTCTTGGTTAGGCGGGCAGACGTTACACGGTGGTCTTTCCCCATCGCGTCTTGGCGGCAGCTGCCCCGAGCTTCAGCGCGTCCCTCAACACGTCGTCCTGGACCTTGGAATGTGCCAGTCTGCCGCACTCGGTCGGGGTCAACTCCTTTTGTTTGATAAGGTTCCCCATGGCTAGGCAACTTCAAAAAATACGGAGGTATGGCATTGAGGGTGAGTTGGAGGTTTGGATTAGGAGTTGGCTGGCTGGAGGAGGCCAGAGGGTAGGAGTTGACGGCAAAGTTTCTTCATGGAGTGCCGTCACCAGCGGTGTTCCGCAAGGATCTGTTTTGGGACCATTGCCGTTTGTCATTTTTATAAATGACCTGGAGGAGGGGTTAGGAGGTTGGGTGAGCAAGTTTGCGGATGATACGAAAGTCGGAGGAGTTGTAGACAGTGAGGAAGGATGTGGCAGGTTACAGCGGGATATAGATAAGCTGCAGAACTGGGCAGAAAGGTGGCAAATGGAGTTCAATGTAGCTAAGTGTGAGGTGACTCACTTTGGTAAGAGTAACAAAAAGATGGGGTACTGGGCTAACGGTCGGATACTTGGTAGTGTGGAGGAGCAGAGGGATCTTGGTGTCCATGTACACAGATCTCTGAAAGTTGCCACCCAGGTAAATAGTGCAGTGAGGAAGGCATATGGCGTACTGGCTTTTATTGGTAGAGGAATTGAGTTCCGGAGTCCTGAGATCATGTTGCAGTTGTATAAGACTCTAGTGCGGCCGCATCTGGAGTATTGTGTGCAGTTTTGGTCGCCATACTATAGGAAGGATGTGGAGGCACTGGAACGGGTGCAGAGGAGGTTTACCAGGATGTTGCCTGGTATGGAAGGAAGATCGTATGAGGAAAGGCTGAGGCACTTGGGGCTGTTTTCATTGGAAAAGAAGGTTTAGGGGTGACTCGATAGAGGTGTACAAGATAATTAGGGGTTGAGATAGGGTTGACCGTGAGAACTTTTTTCCACGTATGGAGTCAGCTATTACGAGGGGGCATAGCTTTAAATTAAGGGGGGGTAGGTATAGGACAGATGTTAGGGGTAGGTTCTTTCCTCAGCGAGTCGTGAGTTCATGGAATGCCCTGCCAGTAGCAGTGGTGGACTCTCCCTCTTTATGGGCATTGGATAGGCATATGGAGGATAGTGGGCCAGTGTAGGTTAGGTGGGCTTGGACCGGCGCAACATCGAGGGCCGAAGGGCCTGTACTGCGCTGTATTCTTCTATGTTCCTTCAGCTGGAAGATCAGCAGGTTTCGGACCGCCCAGAGAGCGTGTTTCACCGAGTTGATGATCCTCCAGGCGCAGTTGATGTTCGTCTCGGTGTGCGTCCCGGGGAACAGGCCATAGAGCACGGAGTCCCACGTCACGGCGCTGCTCGGGACCGAACCTCGACAAACACCACTGCATTCCTCTCCAGACTTCCTCTGCCTAGGCACATTCCAGAAGGAGGTGTGCGACAGTCTCGTCCCCCCCCCCCTGGCAACCGCTTCGAGGGCAGCTTGCGGTGCGGCTGAGAGTCCGGGAGTGCAGAAAGGATCTCACGAGCAGAGCCCTTCTCACCAGCAGCCAAGCCCACGTCTTGGTGCTGGTTGGATAGTTCTGGCGATGAGGCGTTCTGCCAAATTGGCTTTGACGGTCTGCTCAGGGAACCGCTCGATAGGATCCGCCCTCTCCTTTTGCCCCGAAGGGTCAGCCCACGTGCTGAGCACCTCCCTCTGACGGACGCGTGGCCAAAGGTAAACTTCTCCACGAAGGATCAAGGTGGTACGGGACGGTCCAACTGACTCGGAGCGTCCCGCGGCAGCGAGGCCTGGCCCATCCTACGCAACACCGGGGGACAGGTTGAACCTCAGTACGTAGTGACACTTGGGCACCACATGCACAGCCTCATGCAGCCAGTGAGACCCAACACAACAAGGTTATTGGCTGCATCCTGCACCATTGAGATAGGGAACCATCATTGGACTGCACCATTGAGATAGGGAACCATGATTGGACTGCACCATTGAGATAGGGAACCATCATTGGACTGCACCATTGAGATAGAGAACCATGATTGGACTGCACCATTGAGATAGGGAACCATGATTGGACTGCACCATTGAGATAGGGAACCATCATTGGACTGCGCCATTGAGATAGGGAACCATGATTGGACTGCACCATTGAGATCGGTAACCATGATTGGACTGCGCCATTGAGATAGGGAACCATGATTGGACTGCACCATTGAGATAGGGAACCATGATTGGACTGCGCCATTGAGATAGGGAACCATGATTGGACTGCACCATTGAGATAGGGAACCATGATTGGACTGCACCATTGAGATAGGGAACCATCATTGGACTGCACCATTGAGATAGAGAACCATGATTGGACTGCACCATTGAGATAGGGAACCATGATTGGACTGCACCATTGAGATAGGGAACCATCATTGGACTGCGCCATTGAGATAGGGAACCATGATTGGACTGCACCATTGAGATCGGTAACCATGATTGGACTGCGCCATTGAGATAGGGAACCATGATTGGACTGCACCATTGAGATAGGGAACCATGATTGGACTGCGCCATTGAGATAGGGAACCATGATTGGACTGCACCATTGAGATAGGGAACCATGATTGGACTGCGCCATTGAGATAGGGAACCATGATTGGACTGCACCATTGAGATAGAGAACCATGATTGGACTGCACCATTGAGATAGAGAACCATGATTGGACTGCGCCATTGAGATAGGGAACCACGATTGGACTGCACCATTGAGATAGGGAACCATCATTGGACTGCGCCATTGAGATAGGGAACCATGATTGGACTGCACCATTGAGATCGGGAACCATGATTGGACTGCACCATTGAGATCGGGGACCATGATTGGACTGCACCATTGAGATAGGGAACCATGATTGGACTGCACCATTGAGATAGGGAACCATCGTTGGACTGCACCATTGAGATAGGGAACCATGATTGGACTGCGCCATTGAGATAGGGAACCATGATTGGACTGCGCCATTGAGATAGGGAACCATGATTGGACTGCACCATTGAGATAGGGAACCATGATTGGACTGCGCCATTGAGATAGGGAACCATGATTGGACTGCACCATTGAGATAGAGAACCATGATTGGACTGCACCATTGAGATAGAGAACCATGATTGGACTGCGCCATTGAGATAGGGAACCACGATTGGACTGCACCATTGAGATAGGGAACCATCATTGGACTGCGCCATTGAGATAGGGAACCATGATTGGACTGCACCATTGAGATCGGGAACCATGATTGGACTGCACCATTGAGATCGGGGACCATGATTGGACTGCACCATTGAGATAGGGAACCATGATTGGACTGCACCATTGAGATAGGGAACCATCGTTGGACTGCACCATTGAGATAGGGAGTCCATGATTGGACTGCACCATTGAGATAGGACTGCACCATTGAGATAGAGAACCATGATTGGACTGCACCATTGAGATAGGGAACCATGATTGGACTGCGCCATTGAGATAGGGAACCATGATTGGACTGCACCATTGAGATAGGGAACCATCGTTGGACTGCACCATTGAGATAGGGAGTCCATGATTGGACTGCACCATTGAGATAGGACTGCACCATTGAGATAGGGAACCATGATTGGACTGCACCATTGAGATAGGGAACCATCGTTGGACTGCACCATTGAGATAGGGAGTCATGATTGGACTGCACCATTGAGATAGGACTGCACCATTGAGATAGGGAACCATGATTGGACTGCACCATTGAGATAGGGAACCATCGTTGGACTGCACCATTGAGATAGGGAGTCCATGATTGGACTGCACCCATTGAGATAGGGAACCATCGTTGGATCTGCACCATTGAGATAAGGAACCATGATTGGACTGCTGTTGGAATAAGGACATTACATTGGGGGGGGGTGACTCACACAAGGAGCTTAACCCAGACCGGACGCCGCATCAAGATGCCTCTCGCCCGGCAGGCGGCGGCACCTTGCTGCCCTCCAGCCGAAGGTAAGCTCCCACACCCAACACTGAGCCGGAGCCACCCCCCCTACACCTTAATCACCGCCGCCCGTCCCCTCCCTGACCCGCGGAGATCCGCCTCACCGCTGCGGGTGACTGCGCTTTCGCACCGACACCGCCCGCCGCCCGGGATCGGCTCGGTCCCGACCGGACCCCCCTCCAGGGGATCCGGGTCCGGACCCCCTCCCAGGCTCCGTGTCCCGGGATGGCGTTACTCCCGTCGAGCACCTCCCCCGGCCGTATGCAGATGAGGTCTTCGCTGATTGGCGAGTGGCGCCGCCCCCTTTCCTGAAGGGTGCCTCCCTCTGACGAACCCGTCTCTTCAAGGGACCGCCCCTCCCCCTCTCTTAAAGGGAAACCCACCTCTTAAAGGGACCCCTGGCGAAAAGGGAAACCCTCCTCTTAAAGGGATCCCTGTTTAAAAGGGAAACCCACCTCTTAAAGGGAAACCGTCTCTTAAAGGGACCCTTGCTTCAAAAGGAAACCCATCTCTAAAGGGAAGCCAGTCTCTTAAAGGGACCTCTCCCTCTTCAAGGGAAACCTCCCCTCTTAAAGGGGACCCCTGGCTAAAAGGGGAAACCCACCACTTAAAGGGACCCTTGCTTCAAAGGGAAACCCATCTCTTAAAGGGACCCTCCATCTTAAAGGGAGCCCTCTCTTCTTAAAGCAAGCCCTCCCCTCTAAAAGTGATCCCGCCCTCTAAAAAGAGCACTTCCCTCTTAAAGGGAGCCCTCTCCTCTTAAAAGGACCACTTGCCTCTTAAGGGGCACTCTCCCCTCTTAAAGGGACCCTTGCTCATTTAAACGGAGCCCTTCTCTCTTAAAGGGACACCACCCTTCTTAATGGGAGCCCTCCTCTCTGAAATGGACTCCTGTCTCTTAAAGGGAACACTACTCACTCAACAGAGCCCTGCTTCTTAAAGGCAGTCCTGTCTCTTAAAGGGACAATGTGTTAAAGTGAGCCATTCCCTCTTAAAGGGACAATGCCCCTCTTAAAGGGAACCCTCTCTTCTTAAAAGGACCCCTGCCTCTGAAAGGGAAGCCTCCCCTCTTAAAGGGACTCTCCCCTCTTAAAGGGATCCCATCTTACTTAAACAGAGCGCTGCGTCTCAAAGGGAGCCCTGTCTCTTAAAGGGACCTCTGCTTGTCAAAGGGACCCCACCCCACTTCCAGCGGCCCCTGCCTCTTAAAGGCATATGAACCCTGTCCTGCACCCCCCCACCGACAAAGATATCATCAATTGTTCCTCCTTCCTCACTAAACACCACGTCACACATTTGGGTTTTGCACCCCCTGGGGGTGGGGGGGGAGAGAGAAAATGTCAGCTCCTGCCCTCTCCTTTGTCTCCCTCACTCCACACTCCCCCAAAGCCCCATCTCCCCTCCACAAAGCCACTCTCGCCTCCAGTCCCACCTCCACAACTCTTCCATTACCTCCCTCCTCCGTCTCTGAATGCAATCTTATCCTGGCTCACTCTCACATCTCTCAGTGCCCTCTCTCCTCCTTCCATCTCTCAGTGCCCTCTCTCTCCTTCCATCTCTCAGTGCCCTCTCTCTCCATCTCCTTCCATCTCTCAGTGCCCTCTCTCTCTCTCTCCATCTCTCAGTGCCCTCTCTCTCTCTCACCATCTCCTTCCATCTCTCAGTGCCCTCTCTCTCTCTCTCCATCTCCTTCCATCTCTCAGTGCCCTCTCTCTCTCTCACCATCTCCTTCATCTCTCAGTGCCCTCTCTCTCTCACCATCTCCTTCCATCTCTCAGTGCCCTCTCTCTCTCACCATCTCCTTCCATCTCTCAGTGCCCTCTCTCTCTCTCACCATCTCCTTCCATCTCTCAGTGCCCTCTCTCTCTCTCTCCATCTCCTTCCATCTCTCAGTGCCCTCTCTCTCTCTCTCCATCTCCTTCCATCTCTCAGTGCCCCTCTCTCTCTCTCACCATCTCCTTCCATCTCTCTGTGCCCTCTCTCTCTCTCTCCATCTCCTTCCATCTCTCAGTGCCTCTCTCTCTCTCTCCTTCCATCTCTCAGTGCCCTCTCTCTCCATCTCCTTCCATCTCTCTGTGCCCTCTCTCTCTCTCTCTCTCCTTCCATCTCTCAGTGCCCTCTCTCTCTCTCCATCTCCTTCCATCTCTCAGTGCCCTCTCTCTCTCTCTCCATCTCCTTCCATCTCTCAGTGCCCTCTCTCTCTCTCACCATCTCCTTCCATCTCTCTGTGCCCTCTCTCTCCCTCCATCTCCTTCCATCTCTCAGTGGCCCTCCTCTCTCCATCTCCTTCCATCCTCTCAGTGCCCTCTCTCTCTCCTCCATCTCCTTCCATCTCTCAGTGCCCTCTCTCTCTCTCTCTCTCCTTCCATCTCTCAGTGCCCTCTCTCTCTCCATCTCCTTCCATCTCTCAGTGCCCTCTCTCTCTCTCCTTCCATCTCTCTGTGCCCTCTCTCTCTCTCCATCTCCTTCCATCTCTCAGTGCCTCTCTCTCTCTCCATCTCTCAGTGCCCTCTCTCTCTCTCTCCATCTCTCAGTTCCCTCTCTCTCTCTCTCTCCATCTCCTTCCATCTCTCAGTGCCCTCTCTCTCTCTCTCCATCTCCTTCCATCTCTCAGTGCCCTCTCTCTCTCCATCTCCTTCCATCTCTCAATGCCCTCTCTCTCTCCATCTCCTTCCATCTCTCAGTGCCCTCTCTCTCCTCCCTCCATCTCTCAGTGCCCTCTCTCTCTCTCCCTCCATCTCTCAGTGCCCTCTCTCTCTCTCCTTCCATCTCTCAGTGCCCTCTCTCTCTCTCCTTCCATCTCTCAGTGCCCTCTCTCTCTCTCTCCATCTCTCAGTTCCCTCTCTCTCTCTCTCTCCATCTCCTTCCATCTCTCATTGCCCTCTCTCTCTCTCTCCTTCCATCTCTCAGTGCCCTCTCTCTCTCTCTCCATCTCTCAGTTCCCTCTCTCTCTCTCTCTCCATCTCCTTCCATCTCTCAGTGCCCTCTCTCTCTCTCTCCATCTCCTTCCATCTCTCAGTGCCCTCTCTCTCTCACCATCTCCTTCCATCTCTCAGTGCCCTCTCTCTCTCTCTCCATCTCCTTCCATCTCTCAGTGCCCTCTCTCTCTCCATCTCCTTCCATCTCTCAGTGCCCTCTCTCTCTCTCTCCATCTCCTTCCATCTCTCAGTGCCCTCTCTCTCTCCATCTCCTTCCATCTCTCAGTGCCCTCTCTCTCTCTCTCCATCCCTTCCATCTCTCAGTGCCCTCTCTCTCTCCATCTCCTTCCATCTCTCAGTTCCCTCTCTCTCTCTCTCTCCATCTCCTTCCATCTCTCAGTGCCCTCTCTCTCTCTCTCCATCTCCTTCCATCTCTCAGTGCCTCTCTCTCTCCCTCCATCTCTCAGTGCCCTCTCTCTCCATCTCCTTCATCTCTCAGTTCCCTCTCTCTCTCCCTCCATCTCTCAGTGCCCTCTCTCTCCATCTCCTTCCATCTCTCAGTGCCCTCTCTCTCTCTCTTCCATCTCAGTGCCCTCTCTCTCACCATCCCCTTCCATCTCTCAGTGCCCTCTCTCTCTCTCTCCCTCCATCTCCTTCCATCTCTCAGTGCCCTCTCTCTCTCTCCATCTCCTTCCATCTCTCAGTGCCCTCTCTCTCCATCTCCTTCCATCTCTCAGTGCCCTCTCTCTCTCTCTTCCAATCTCTCAGTGCCCTCTCTCTCTCCATCTCCTTCCATCTCTCAGTGCCCTCTCTCTCTCTCTCCCTCTCCTTCCATCTCTCAGTGCCCTCTCTCTCTCTCTCCCTCTCCTTCCATCTCTCAGTGCCCTCTCTCTCCTCCCTCCATCTCCTTCCATCTCTCAGTGCCTCTCTCTCTCTCCATCTCCTTCCATCTCTCAGTGCCCTCTCTCTCCCCCATCTCCTTCCATCTCTCAGTGCCCTCTCTCTCTCACCATCCCCTTCCATCTCTCACCATCTCCTTCAATCCCTCAATGCCTCTCTCCTCTCTTGCCCTCACCCCTCCATCTCTCAATGCCCTCTTTGCCTCCTCTCACCCCCTCTCAGCCTTCCATCTTTAAAAACCCTCTCCTCCCTCCCCGCCCTGTTGACCGCCCACTCTCCCTCCCAATAGCCCTCACCCCTCCATCTCCGAATACCCCCCACCCACGCCTCTCCCGTCCCCAAACTGACCCCTCCCCGTATCTGACTTGCCGGTCTCCCCCAG